>NC_056750.1:116568361-116868361 GCF_019279795.1 Protopterus annectens | reverse complement strand
CAGCCGATGCCATTACATCAGTCTTTCTTGCCGTGCGGTGCCTGAAGCAGAAGCAGTTCGCAAGTGCCGGTCGGCCAACTCCTGAAATTTTAGTTTTCGAGTTTCAGAACCGAAGTCTTTAACTAAAACCTAAGTACCCCATTGGGGAAACTTTTTCTTGCTCCTTACCAATGTCAGTAAAAGTTAATAATTGCATTACTTGTGGGAAGCAAATACCTCATAAGGATTTTCATTTGTACTTTATTCCTTGCCTAGGCCCTGACCACAACTTGCCTTGCTGTTGGTTTTGTGCTAAATTTAATCAACGCACGATTAAACGTCGGTATATTTTGCTTCATAATATTTTGGCTCAAGATTTAATTATCCAGAAATGTCGTCGGTTAGCAATCCAACTACTGGAATACCTAAAAAACGCAAAGAAAAAGACAGCGACAGACCGTTATGGTCCAAAACCGATGACGACGCTTCTCCTAAGCCAGTCGCCAGTTTGCTGGTACTCAGTGAGGCACTTTCACAGCCCCTGATACCCATTACTTCTGATTCTCAGGCCTCTACTGAGACCCATTCGGAGTCCAGTATGCCGCGAGATGCTTCAATTATGGAACCCGCGGATGTCTCTACCTTAGATGGGTCCGGAGCTGCTCTGCTGGCACCGGCTTCTGAGGGTGTTTTCAGGCCTACAAATTTGTATATTAGACCGACGTCATCTTCAAAACTAAGGCCAAAATCTAAATCTATGTCTAAAAAACCGATGCCTGGGCCACATGTGCAGACCCCTATGCCTAAAAAACAAATGATCAAAATGGCTGAAAATTTAATTACTCTGGTCAGGGGTAGCCAACCCCCTCCTTCTAAGAGGCCTAGGCAAGACATTGATTATGATTCTTCTGAAGAGGATTCTATTTTTTTCTGACTCTTCTAATGAACAGGATTTGTCTATTCCTACTTATGAGGACTCTGATGCAGAGGATTCCATTCCTTCTGCCTCTCCCCCTGAGGATTTTTCTTTTGGGGAAACTTTACATGCCTTAAGGGAACATTTCAACTGGGAAAGTCAGAATTTCTCTGAATCTAAAAAGAGACTTAAGGATTTTCTTCTACTTCCTCAGCATAGGCCTTTGGTTTTACCTCCTGTTCTAGACATTGTTGATGATGTTTTTTCAGAATCTAGTATGACTCCTGATTCTCTACCTTCCTGCTCTTTGTAAGCCAGACAGATACTACAGAGTTTCTGACTCCCACAAATTCCTTTTCTAAAATCCTATTGCTGATCCTGAAACCATTTCTCAGGGTCCCAAGGGCATTAAGGCCTCTACTGCCAAAAATCCTACCCCTTCTGATAGAGTTTCCAGGGTGCTGGATAGATGGGGTAAGAAGGTTTGCACGTCTGCAACCTTAGCAATTAGGGCTTTAAACTGTCAATTTCATATGCTTAAATATCAACAGCATATCATGGGACTACTTAAACAGAAAATGATGTTAATCTCTGACTGTGTGAAAATAAATAATGGCAGGATTTATTGCATTCAGCTGAACAAATTGGAAAACATACTTTGCAATGCGGTTTTGATTCCTTGGAGGCCTCTTACAGGGTTGCTGTAACTGGATCTGTGCTAAGAAGGCATGCTTGGCTCAAAGAGCAATCTCTTCCTGACCATGTTAAAGCAAAATTGTTGGATGCTGCTTTACAACAGGACCGTCTCTTTGGTAATAAGGCTGAAAAAGTGTTAAAAACAATGGAAGATAAAGCTAAATCTATGCAAACTGTGAAAGATTTTTTACAAGTGCAACCTCCAAGATTTAGTAGGCAATGGCCTACCAAGAACTGGTCCTTTCCAGTCCCCTCGAGAGCCGCTCAAGTCAAATCAAGACATTCCAAAGGCTCCAGGTTTCAGACTTAAGGAACTTTTAGAACAAAACAATGGGGTGCCTCCACTTCCAAATCTGGAAGCAACAAGGCACCTCCCTATGGTAAACAGTCTCAATGACTTCCCTCTACAGTCACCAAGCCCTTACCTCTTAGCGGCCCCTTTGGGGGGAAAACTAACACTTCATGCATGAAACTGGCAACATATTACCCAGGACAAATGGGTTTTAAATATAGTATCCCAGGGATACAGATTTCACTTCCACATGTTTCCATTTCCAAACAGATAGCCAGATCTGCCCCCGAATCAGTGGGCAGAGGCCCAGAAACAAGTTCTGTCCCTCATGAACATGGGGGCTATTCAACCAGTACCAGAAGAGGAAAAGGGACAAGGTTTCTATTCCAGACTTTTCCTGGTACCCAGAAAAGACAAATCATGGTGTCCAATTCTGGACTTATCCACTCTAAACACATTTCTGGACATTCCAAAATTCAAGATGCTGACTCTTCAATAGTTACTACATATGCTAGGCAAAGATGCCTGGTTAGCTTAAAAACCTCAGCTTTGGCTGGCTAAGATCTAGCTGTATTCAACTGGATGTATAAGAGAATTTAAGTACTTTTTATCTGCACTTTTTTCAACTAATACAGTATTTAAATTGATTTAATTGTGTTGCATGAATATTAACTGAATTGGAAGTTTTGACTCTGTTCTTCAGTTAGTGCTTGCTTGAATTGTATTATCTGTTAGTAATTGCAGGTGTGGGGATAGCCACATTCTTTGATTTCCTGTCAATGCCTGTATAAGTGGTACAGTTTGAAATAATTTCTGCTTAAAAACTTCAGCTTTGACCGGCTAAGATCTAGCTGTATTCAACTGGACGTATAAGAGATTTTAAGTACTTTTTATCTGCACTTTTTTCAAATAATACAGTATTTAAATTGATTTAATTGTGTTGCATGAATATTAACTGAATTGGAAGTTTTGACTCTGTTCTTCAGTTAGTTTTCTCACCCACCCTCCCTGTTTCTGTTTTGGTGTTAATCTTAGTGGCTTTGAAGCTGCCCGCCCCTCTTATAAATTTGTGTTTGGATACTCCTTCTGGGCCCATCTCATTTGCTCACTCAAGTGAGTGCAGTGAGATCATATTCTGATTTCAGGCATTCCTACTGCGTACAAAGAGAGCATCTGGGAAAGAGAACAAAAAAAAAATAAGCTTGATGTTATGTGATCCTATCTCGCCTACATTCTGTACTGATGGGTTCGGAGCCGATCCTCGGCTCCGACTCGGCACGCTATGCTATAGAGCGAAGTCTCTTATTGGCTGAGCTATTCTATATCCCAGGATGCACCACCACTACTTCCCCAGATCTCGTTTGCCGCTTACAAGCTAGGACGTGGTCTCGAACTTGGCTGAGCTAAGTGCTGTTTTTTTCTGAGAGTTTTCTGTCAGGAATTTCTTAAATCTTTACCCAAAAGCTGTTTTAACAGCTATCGTTGTGTATACTTGTGTTTTTGTGAAAAATTTGTGGTAAAATTTTGTGTTTGGACAGGGAAAGGTTTCCGTTTAAGTTAGAGGGGCCTTCCCCTCGTTCTTATTGAGTCTTCTTGTTGTTTCAGAGGTCAAGTACCTGTTTTAGTTAGAGGGTTCTTGGCCCTCTTTTTGGTGTTTGTCATTCGTTTAAGTTTCTTGGGCTTTGCTTGTTAAAAAAAAAAGTTTCTTTATTGTTGTGTAGCCATATATTGTGTTTTTCTCTGACAAGTGTCTACAATTATGTCTAAGGAGCATAGACCCTCCGGATTTAAAAAATGCACGAGATGCAACTACAAAATGTCCATCACGGACGATCACTCCTTATGCGTGTACTGCTTAGGCGCCAAACACCTTCAGGAGTCCTGCAGCGTGTCACGCTTTTTCCTCTCGGGTCCTCCAAGAGAGGAAGAATAAATTGATCTTAAAAGGGCTTATCAAACCCTCCTTCGAAGAGGCCTTATCTTCCTCTTCCTCTCCAGCTAAGAAAAAGAAATTGTCAGCTCCGACCAGCCCGTCAGAACTGACCACTAAGAAATCTAGGCAGGCTTCTCCATCGGCTCCACGGACTTCGGAGCCGAGGGCGGAATGGTCTGCCTCGATGCCTCCAGCCTCGACTCCTCTGGTTTCGGAGCCGATGGCTGGGGCTTCGAGAGGCGGGTCACCTTCATCGGCTCCACTGATTTTGGAGCCGATGAGGGTTGCCGGCTCAGACACTTCCCGCGAAGCCCTCTTTGGCACCGAGGGAAATTGCTATGGAATCTCCCTCGGCACCGATATTGGTCGAGTCTATTCGGAGCCGGTCCCCCAGTCCTTCGGAGCCGATGGAGAAGTCGGCTCGGACCCGGTCGGTCTCCTCCCGATCTTCCAAGATGTCGGATTCGGACATTGACAGGGTGCTCCAAAGACTCTTTCAGTCTCCTGTATTCCAGAAATTAGTTTCGGCTCCAGCCCAATCGGCTTCGGAGCAAATGGCCCACCCTGTAGTTCTGGTTCCTCCTCCAACAGCCTCGGCACCGTTGGAGCCGGTGCTGGTGGAGCCGATGGAGGTTTTCGGGTCGGCTCCGACCCTTACTCCAACTCCGGCTTTCGGGTCGGAGTTCGGTACATGGACCTCCTCGGTCGGCCCCGGGGGTGACGCTTCGGGACCGATGTTTTCGGTTCCGAGCCTTCCTCCGGTGCGTCGCTGCGGGGGTGCCGTCTACTGTTGTGGCCCCGGGGGTTGGACCTTCCCAGGACTCTGGCGGTCCAGCCTTCAGGGCCATGAGGAGTGCTTTGGCCAAATCTTCTTTGGCTACCTCCACAGTCTCACCGGTACCTTCCCTACACACGGAGACTGGGTCTTTGTAGTCCCCTGTCGCTAGACAGCGGAGCCCGGGGCCTGGGGTCACCCCCAGTGGGGTTTCCCCTGGAGGTCCCTCTGAAGCTTCTTCGGAGGAACCCCCAAGGAAAAGACTGTGCAAGAGGAAGCACGCCGACTCCCTCGATGAGTCTCTCACGTCGGACACCGATCTTGATGATGCGGAGGGGTCCCCTAAGTCGTCCTCGGATGATGTCTCCTTTGCAGACATCTTGGAAGCCCTCAAACAACGAGGCGGCTGGCATTCCAAACCCCCTTCCGCTGACGAGTCGGTGTTCCTCAAGGCCTTCGGGGCTCAGCCCTCCGCCTCCTGGGTGTCTCCGCCCTTCGACGAGCTCCTAGATTTGATCTGTCAAGGGCGCATCCAGACTCTGTGGAACCGGTGCCGCTCGCCAAATAAATTCTTATCAGCACCCCCAGAGAAGGAGTTTCTGACCAAAGGTGTGACTGTAGATGCCCTGGTGGTGGCATCTGCTACCCAGCAAGATGTAGCAGAGGCTTCGACGTCCGTCCATCCTCCTAATAAGGAGTCTAGGCATGGACCGGTACGGGAAGCGCACCCTCAGTTCAGCGGCCTTTACCTTAAGGTCCCTGAACTATTTGACGCACTTCACTAGACTTCAGAGGGATCTGATCAAGGAGCTTTCAGATACCCTTTTGGGTAACCTACCTGAGCAGCTGGCCCAGACGGTTGGCTCTCAGTTGGCTACTCTGTCATCGATATCAAACTCGTCCATGAGGCTCATTTCATATGCAGCCAAGGGGGCGAGTAGAGCGGCAGGTACGGGTGTTGCTCTACGGAGGCAAGCCTGGCTCCGCCTGTGTCATTTTGCGGAAGCCTTTAAGTCTTCCTTAGCCGACGCTCCCTTTGATGGGTCCTCTTTGTTTGGACCCAAGGTAAAGGACACATTGACCGCTGTGAGCAAGAAGGTAAGACTTTGACTGCTGTAGGGGCACGATTTTCCACTCCCTTTCGGCCTTACCCCAAGGCTAAAAGAGGAGGGAAAATGTGGTTCCGTAAATCCCAGAAGTCTTATCCTCGCAGCAGGACGATCCCCTTCTAGAGGCAGAGGAAGGGAAATTTTTCTGGAAGACGCTGTCCCAGAGGCGGCAGAGGCCCCGCAACACTGGAGACCACGAGTCCTTTCGTGGCTCTTCAGCCTTCCACAATCCCTGAAGGATTGCCTGACTGTGCAGCTCGGAGCCAGTCGGGGTCGTTTTTCGAGGCACCTAAAAGCCTGGGAAGGTATCACTCAGGACCGATGGGTGCTTCGAATCATCGCCGGAGGTTACGCCATCCCTTTTCACACCTCCACCGCCCAAGAAAATCCCGGACCCGCCACCCAGTCAACGGGAAATCGCAGCCTTAGAAATCTCAAAGCTGCTTCAAAAAGGAGTCATCCAACCGGTCCCCGCAGACCAGATCGGATTAGGGACTTACTCAAGATTCTTTTTGGTGCCAAAAAAGACCGGGGACTTAAGGCCCATTTTGGATCTCAGCAACCTAAATCGATCAGTCAAAAAGTCCAAGTTCCGAATGGTCACCTTACAATCCATTCTCCCACTGCTGGAGAAAGGTGTTTGGATGTGCTCCATAGATCTCAAGGACGCCTATTATCACATCCTGATAGATCAGGCGTCCAGGAGACATTTGTGCTTCAGCCTGGGAGACAGTCATTTTCAGTTCGGCGCACTGCCCTTTGGTCTCACCACAGCCCCCAGGGTGTTCACCAAATGTTTGGCGGTCGTGACTGCTCACCTGAGGAGTCTAGGATTCCAGGTGTTTCCGTATCTGGATGACTGGCTCCTAACTGCCACCTCCAGGCGTCTACTATTGCAGAACCTACAAGCCACCATATCACTAGGCACTTCCCTTGGAATCACCTTCAGTTGGCCAAAGTCTGTGTTACTGCCATCTCAGCGCATAAGGTTCATCGGAGTAGAGATAGACTCAAACCAAATGCGGGTCTATCTTCCTACAGAAAGGATACAGACTATACAGGCTCAAGTCCGAGCCTTGCTTCTCAGATCCAAAGCCCCAGCCAGGATGGTCCTGCAGCTATTAGGCTCTATGTCGGCCACTGTTCTCCTAGTCCCCTTAGCAAGATTGCATATAAGAATTCTCCAGTGGCTCCTATCGACCCAGTGGTCCTTTCAGGATCTCCCTCTCAGTCACCTCATACGGATCACGGAAACCTGCAAACGGGACCTTCGCTGGTGGCTGGTGTCCTCCAATCTGGATCAGGGACGACCCTTCGTTCCACCTCCTCCTATGGCCACATTGACGGGCCTCCCAGACGGGGTGGGGGCATTACCTGGGCAGGTCAGTCCAAGGCAATTGGCATTCCGGCGAGTCTCCTTCATATCAACATTCTAGAAATGAGGGCGGTGTTTCTATCTCTACAAGCCCTCCACGATTACCTCCCTCAGGGCGTAATTGCCATTCAGTCCGACAACATGTCAGTAGTCTGGTATCTGAACAAGCAGGGAGGGACCAGATCCTACCCCCTTTGCAGAGAGGCCATGAGAGTTTGGGAATGGGCAGTGGCGACCATACGTTTTCTGGTAGCGACTCATATCCCTGGGAGATCCAACGTGATAGCCGACAGACTAAGCAGAACTATTCTCTCTCCTCACGAGTGGTCTCTGAATGATGCAGTGGCAACTCAGATCTTCAGCAGATGGGGAACTCCTTGTTGCGACCTTTTCGCAACCCCGCTGAATGCGAAGTGCAGAAAATTCTTCTCTCTCACTCCAGCTCCGGGGGAGAGTCCCATGGATGCCTTAGCCCTTCCTTGGCCCACCAGCTTGCTATACACCTTCCCTCCAGTTCCCCTCCTTCCCAGAGTGATCCAAAAGGCGTGTCACTTAGGGAGCAAAATGATTTTAGTTGCCCCTTACTGGCCTCGTCAGGTATGGTTTCCCCATCTTCGGAAATATGCACTGGACGGTCCATGGTTCCAGGATCAGATCCCGGACCTATTAATTCATGAGTCGGGACAACTCCATCAGTCCATTCACACTTTGAAGTTAACAGCTTGGCTCCTCCTCTTCCGACTATAGTCAGGAATCATACTTTAGACCCGGAAGTCATACGTATCTTATCCTCGGCCCACAAGTCTGCCACTAAGAAATTGTATACTAGCAAATGGAAGAGATTTGCTATTTGGGCTCAACTCCGGGGTCAGAAGTCCTGAAGTTTCTAACTTCCCTATTCAATCAAGGTTCTTCAGTCTCTACCATCAAGGTCCAATTGGCAGCTATTTCCAATTTTCATGAATCTATAAACCCACCTTTAATGAGCAACAGATTGTGTAAAACCTTCATGAAAGGTGCTGTGCTTTTACGACCTCCGATTTCTCATCCTGCTCCTCCGTGGGATCTCGATGTGGTAGTACGTGCCTTAACCTCCTCCCCCTTCGAACCGGCAGCAACCTGTGATTTGAAATTTCTTTCTTGGAAAACTGCCTTTCTGGTCGCGATTACTTCAGCCAGAAGGGTTTCAGAGCTTCAAGCTCTATCTGTCAAACCACCATACCTGGTTTTTCACAAAGATAGAGTGTCCCTCAGGCCTAACCCATCTTTTGTCCCTAAAGTTTGTTCCAGTTTTTGCCTGCAACAGTCATTAGAACTTCCAGTTTTCTTCCCAAAGTACTCAAACAAAGCGGAATACATCTTCCACACATTGGATGTTCACAGGCAATTGCGCTTTTATTTAGACAGGACCCAACAAACACGGAAAACAGATCAATTGTTTGTGTCCTTTTCGGATAATAAATTGGGCAAAGCCGTCACAAAGGTCACTATTGCCAAATGGATCAGGGACTGTATTAGTCAGGCTTATTCCTCTTCTAATAAAGAGCTTACAACCTCTGTCAAAGCTCACTCTACAAGAGCTATGGCTACTTCAATAGCATTCCATTCTAAGCTTGCCATTAGTGACATTTGTGCTGACTACGTGGTCTTCCCGCACACCTTCATTTCCCACTACAAATTGGATGTGGCATCTCGGGGGCGAGCTTCATTTGGTTCCACAGTTCTCAGGAGTGTTTTCCAGTGAGCCACCCAGGAATCAGGTGCAAGGGACGCTGTCCCATCAGTACAGAATGTAGGCGAGATAGGATCACATAACATCTTTTAGTTATGTACTTACCATAACTTTAGATGTTTGGGATTCATCTCGCCTACATTCCTAGTAACCCACCCTCCTTCCCCCTGCCTTGGAGATCAGAAGAGACCGGAAGTTCCGAGTACTATCGTTTCATCTTGAAACATCTGGCAATGTTATATAAACAGTTATGTGTGTGTGCATGAGTGCGGACAAACAAGATCTGGGGAAGTAGTGGTGGTGCATCCTGGGATATAGAATAACTCAGCCAATAAGAGACTTCGCTCTATAGCATAGCGTGCCAAGTCGGAGACGAGGATCGGCTCTGAACCCATCAGTACAGAATGTAGGCGAGATGGATCCCAAACATCTAAAGTTATGGTAAGTACATAACTAAAAGTTTTCTGCCTTTCCTGTTAAGTGGTCTAGACTGTTTGTAGGCTTCTGAGCCACCAAGCCCTCTTGTGTTGGAGGGAAGCCTTCTAGGTTAGTTTTGTTTCTTATAACTAGCCAGTTTTCTAGTTTCAGCACTCAAATCTGTTTTTTTTTTTTTACTCAGCACTTGTTCAGAATTCATTGTAAGCACTACATAAGCTGCAAATTACTACAGCACTCAACTTTCCTCACTTGTCTAGAGGAAAGCAGTTTTTAGTACTTAATAAATAAGCACCTATCTAGGCATGTCTAAGGGTCAGCTCCCACTGATTTCTCCTGTCTACCTGATGAATCTGGGCATCTTGGGGCGATGCATCAATTGCCTCATGTACACAGACAACCCTCTCCTCCTACCACCCAACACTACAATCTGTGAGAGATGCACTTATATAGCCAAACTGGCAGCAAAGCTCTCTTCACCTAAGACTGGACTAGACAGTCAAGAGGAGAAGGTAAACACTTGCACCACACCACACTCATCACATAGTCCCTCAAAACCTACACCACCAAAACACACACATAAAAACACAAAACACACACCTACATTCGCTGATGCTCTCCAAAAAAACCTGCCCAAGCATCAGGGACATCTAAAGCATAAACACAAGCAAACTCCACCCCCCAACACAACCCAAATGACACATAGCCGACAAACTCAGTGTGCCACTCAACCACAGCCCATAAGGCATAACAACATACCCAACACTCTAGTCATAGGTGACTCTATAGTCAGGCACACTGATGTTCCACTCACTAGACTAAACAAGGAGAAAGTTACTGTCAGCTGCCTGTCAGGTGCCAGGATCCGCCACATAATGCATGCACTCAGGTCACTCCACAATAAGTACAAATATGACACTGTCATCGTCCATGCTGGTGTGAATGACCTGAGACGTACCTCCCTGGACTACATGAAAAGAGACATGGAGGAGCTTTCCGATCTTGTATCCCAGGCAGGTATGACCCTAACCCTGAGTAGCATCCTGCCATCACCCAGAATGATACCACAGTACAAGGACAAAATGATTGACTTCAACAATTGGCTAAGCTTCTGATGTCATTGTAAGGGGATCCAGTATTTGTCTGCCTGGGACGACATGATTGACAGGCCACGATGCTTTGCCAGAGATGGCCTGCACCTGTCGCCCTTAGGATTCCGGATCCTGGCTAAGGCTCTTGCCACCCCTATAGTGCCTTTTTTAGGCAAAGTTCAAATGACAAAGTCACCACCGTAACAGGTACAAGCAAGCAAAATCTGAGGGTAATGCTACTCAATGCTAGAAGTCTAAACCTCAAAATGCACTCACTCAAGGCACTCCTTAAAATGGAGAACATTGACATCTGTGCAGTGACAGAGACTTGGTTCAAAGCTCCAGAGAGCACCCCTGCATTACTAGGCTACAATTCATACCACACCTTTCGGCCACCTAACCCAGAACGAAGCACTAAAGGCGGAGGCGTGTCCATATTCATTAATGATATCCACACCTCCAGGCTAGTTGCACAGCATAATGCATCCGAGATTATCCAAGTGCAACTAACTCTGGGCAAGACCGCAATCCAAACTGTAGCTTGCTACAGACCCCCACCATGCCCCATAACCCAGAACGAAGCACTAAAGGCGGAGGCGTGTCCATATTCATTAAGGATATCCACACCTCCAGGCTAGTTGCACAGCATAATGCATCCGAGATTATCCAAGTGCAACTAACTCTGGGCAAGACCGCAATCCAAATTGTAGCTTGCTACAGACCCCCCACCATGCCCCAGGATTCCCACTTCTCATTTCTTGATACACTGGAAAGTATTAGGGTACAACCCAACACCCTAATTATGGGCGATTTCAACTACCCCACCATTAACTGGGAAAACTACTCATGTACCAACTCTTTTGCTCAACGTTTTCTAGAATTCATAAATTCCAACGCCTTGGATCAACTTATTCACACCCCCACCAGGGGCAGCAATATCCTAGACCTGGTCATTACCAACATGGGAAACCAGTGTTCCACACCAGATGTCAATTCCTCACTGGTCAGATCCGACCACAAGCTAATCAGCCTAGACATCTACATCCCACCCCCACCCCCAATTAGGGAAACCATCGTAAAAAACTTCTTCAAAGCCAACTTCACACTTCTTAAGACAGAAGTGGCAAACTTCACGACACCCATGCAGATGGACAATAGAGGTATGACTGCTGAATCCTACACAAATGCACTTTATAAGCACTTACACGAGTGCATGGATCATGTTATCCCTAATAGAACCAAGATGTTATCCTCCAAAAAAGGAAGCCAATATGGTGGTCCTCTGCCATAAACAAACTCTACAACAGAAGAAAGAAACTGTTGCAAAAAAGAGTAAAATCCTATGACTGGAGGAACTCCCTGGTCAACCTCAGTAAGAAGCTGAGATCCCTCATAAAATCCTCCAAAGCTAGTTATGAAAACAAAATTGCCACTGACTCTAAAGACAACCACAAAGCATTCTATAGCTATATCAAGAATCTCAATGGGAACACTCAGATCTGCTCTGAGTTACAGCACAATGGCGCTAAATATACAGAACCAACTGATATTGCCAACATCCTAGCAGATAGGTTCAGTGCTAACTTTACCCCCCTCTCACCCCCTAGAGGCCCATCTCTATACCGGAAAAATGCAAAGTTCCTATAATCACGGCTGCACAGGTAAAAAACACACTCTCCAAAGCCAAGAACACAGCATCCATGGGACCTGACAATATCCCAGGCTGCGTTCTACACGAACTACAGAATGAACTGGCACCCTACCTAAGTACCATGTTCAATCATAGCCTCACCTCAGGCTTTGTACCCACTGAATGGCGCACTGCGATGGTTATCCCACTCCACAAAGGTGGAGCCACGACGGACCCCGGTAACTAGCCTGACGAGCCTGGTCTGCAAGGCCATGGAATGTATCATCATGGAACTCATAAACAAAGACATTGGTAATCTCCAAACTCTGGACCCTACCCAGTTTGGATTTGTAAAAGGCAGATCATGTCTCCTAAACCTGATTGACTTCTTTGAAGCAGTCACCAAAGCCATAGATGAGGGTAAAATGGTTCACACAGCTTATCTAAATCTCGCCAAGGCTTTTGACACCATCCCCCACTCTGGAATTATACATAAGCTCACTAAACTAGGAATAAATCCATATGTCACAAGATGGGTTGCCAACTGGCTCACGGACAGAACCCACACTGTGAAAGTAGCGGATTCCAAATCCGACTTCAGACCAGTGACAAGTGGAGTACCACAGGGTTCATTCCTGGGTCCTCTCCTGTTTGGTATCTACTTCTCTGAAGTGCAGGCTAGCACAGAAGGTCTTTGGCTAACAAAGTTTGCGAGATGACTACAAACTAGGAGCCATAATCGAAACTACTAACGATGTGGACAAACTACAAAAGGGCCTCACTGAGACAGATACCTGGTGTCAAAGCCATGGCCTGCAGCTCAATGCCAAAAAGTGTATTGTCATCCCCTTTGGTTAAAACTCTGTACCCATGAACTACCACATAGCTGGTAGTCTACTTAATGCCGAAAATGTGATAAGAGACCTTGGGACACATGTGGACAGTGGTCTCTCCTTTGATAATCACATCGCCACAGTGGTCAGGAAATCCTTCTATGTGGCTCATCTCATCACAAAAGGATTCTCATCCAGAAAAAAGAGGTAATTGTTCCCCTCTACTCATCACTCATTAGACCCATTATAGAGTAAATGCCCCTTTTGGTATGTACCTCACAAGACATCTACAACAACTGGAAAGACCACAGAAATACATCACAAAGAGGATTACTGGCCTCAAACAGATGCCCTACGCAGGCCGTCTCAAAAAACTACAGATTTACTCCATCGCATATCACCTACTCAGGGGCGATCTCTGCCTAACATACAAAGCTATGTCAAACCCAGAGCTGTTGGACATGCTCCACTTAAAGAAATCCCAATCCATCCGAGCTACATGCTCTAGGGACCTAAACCTTGTCACCATAATAAACAGAATATGCTGGAGGGATAGATTCCTGTCCCACAGACTTCCCATACTCTGGAACAGACTACCTATCTATGTCAAACAGAGCTCCTCATTAGCACTCTTCAAGAAAAATCTTGATGATTGAATGGGAAATGGGAAATTCACCCCAGGGATCACTTCTGTGGCTCTGCTCGACAGGGGCACAGGAAAATAATTTTCTTGGGTGGTGAAAGCCAGGGTACATTTTTGGCTAGGCTTATATAGGCCCTAGGGCCAATAGCCTAGTACCTACCTATGAACCTATGAACTCTAGACTTAAAAGAGGCTTACCGGCATATCCCAGTCAGGGAATCTTGCAGAAGATACATCCGTTTCAAAGCAGGCTACTTGCATACCAGTTCTCTGCAATGCCCTTTGGCTTATCTACTGTGTCCAGGGTCTTCACAAAGTGCCTGGCACCAGTAATTTCATTTTTGCAGGCAAAGAAATATTCAAATATATCCTTACCTGGATGATTGTCTAATTTAGGCAGAAAACAAGGACATTCTTCTAAAGCATCTGGCATTTGTAAAAAGGGTTCTTACTTGTCTAGGGTACACCATAAACGAAAAGAAATCACAACTGGTACCCTCTCAAAAAATTACATTCCTGGGTGCAAGCTTGAATACAACGGCCCAGATGACTTACCTTACACCAGAAAAGCAAATTCAATTGATGACTTACTTCAAACAGGTGGCCACAAAAAAACGTGCTATCTGCAAGACAAATTCTGCAAACCTTGGGGTTCATGGCCTCCTGCATTCTTCTAATTCCATATGCAAGACTGCATATGAGGAAACTTCAGTGGTACTTAAAAAGTTTATGGTGTCAACATTGTCACAGCCTGGAAACAATGATTCCTATTATACCTTGCCTGCAACTAGAGTTTTTATGGTGGGCAGAGGCCTGCCACCAAAACAAGGGACTGCCATTCACTTCACCTCCTGCCACCCAAACCCTAACAACAGATGCATCAGACTATGCTTGGGGGGCTCATCTGGCAGGGAAGTGCATTCAGGGCAAATGGAGCCCAATTCAAGTACACCTACATATCAATCAGAAAAAGATGCTAGCTGTACAGAATGCTCAGACAGCCTTCAAGGACTACCTTCATCCAGGACACCTAATGATAAAGACAGATAACACCACAGTTATGTGGTACATAAACAAGCGTGGGGGGGTACACATTCATACCCCCTTTGCAGACTAGCCATGACATTGTGGAACACGGCCTTGACCTATCAGATACAACTACAAGCTCAATTCCTGCCAGGAAAGCTAAATACTCTGGCAGACGAACTAAGCAGAAATCTTATGGACCCACACGAATGGAAACTGGAACCACATGTTTTCAACATGTTGACACACAAATGGGGGATCCCAGACATAGATCTTTTTACCTCACCTCAGAACTATCAGTTGGACAAATTCTGCACAAAAATTCATCACCAAAAAGCTTGGAAAGTGGATGCTCTATCATTCAGCTGGAAAAACCTATCAATCTGTGCTTTTCCCCCTCTGCCTCTGCTCTCCAAAGTTCTACTAAAAGTCAAACAGGACAAACCAAAAATGATTCTGATTGCTCCAGACTGGCCTCGCCAACACTGGTACCTACTCCTGCGCAATGTGTCACACCTTCCTCCGTGGCACCTGCCTCAGACACCTTACCTACTGTCTCAGCAGAACTACCAAATTCTGCACGCTCAGCTCCAAACTTTGAATCTTGCAGCATGGCTAATCAACTAATTTCACTCTTGGCATCCCTCAGCAAACCATTGATGGATGTCATTTTGGAGACTAGAAGGCCTAGTACTAGAAAATCTTATGCTGACAAATGGAAAAGATTCTGTGCCTGGAACCAGTCACAAGGAATAAGCACAGCAATGCCCAGTATTCCTCAGATTCTGCAATACTTAACTGAGATGCTTCACAAGGGCCTATCTTTTTCTTCCATAAAAATCCATGCCTCTGCCATTTCAGCTCATTACAACACAGAATCTCCCCTCTTCTGTCATCCTCTGCTAAAGCAGTATCTCAGAGGGGCCAAAAATGTAAGACATCCCAGGAGAGCACCAACCCCTGCATGGGACCTCAATTTTGGTTTGGAAAAACTCAATCTCCCTCCTTTTGAGCCAGCTGCTACTGCAGACCTAAAATTTATCTCCTGGAAAACAGCTTTCCTTTTAGCAGTCACTTCAGCTAGAAGGATTTTAGAATTACAGGCTCTTATGGCAGTGGAGCCTTTCATTATTTTTCATCTGGACAGGGTGGCATTCATGCCTAAGGTGGTATCCAGTGTGGCTCTTAATCAGACCATTCATCTGCCAGCTTTCTTCCCAATCCACAGAACAAGGGTGAGCGGATTCTGCATTCATTGGATGTACACAGACAACTTAGATTCTACTTAGGACGAAATCTCTAAGAAAAACTGGACAACTATTGGTGGCATTTGCTGCAGGGGCAGAGTGAAAGGCTATTTCAAAGCAGACTATTTCCAAATGGGTAAGCCACTGTATTTGTTTCTTCTGTATGCACCATGGTAAATCTATCCCCAAGGGGATTAGGTCTCATTCCACCAGGGCTGCATCTACTTCTGCAGCCTGTCTCAGAGGGGTTCCTACCAGAGACATTCTAGAAGCTGCTATCTGGAGCTCAGTTCATACGTTCACCAAACATTACCATGTACCTCTCTTCTCTAAATCCAGAGCTGGCTTTACCACTGCTGTCCTACAGGGCCTTATAGCTGCTCCTAATGCTGTATAAATCCATCCTCCCAACCATAGCTTTGGGATTCTACCCAAATGTAATGACTGCAACAATGAAACACGAAGAACATAGTACAGTTGTGTACACTTACTATAAATGTAGATGTTCGAGTGTATTCACTGTTGCAGTCCTGGTTACCCACCCTCCAGCCCCCTGTTGTTCTCTTACTATACTTCTTCTTTCTTTTACTATGCTTAAAAGCCTTTTTGGATGTATTTGCTTTTGTTTGGAGGTATATTTTTTGTGTTTTAATTTATATACTTATATATATATATATATATATATATATATATATATATATATATATATAATTTATTTATTTTTTGCTCCCCATTTTGGAGGCACCTGACATCTGGGGCAAGAAAAACTGATGTAATGACATCGGCTGCATGTTTTATACCCCTGACGAACTGATGTCATGGAAGAAGGGACAGCAACCGACGCAGGACCCAAGACTTTGTTAATCAGGCCGACTGAGGGCAACCTGCCAGCAGTTTACCCAAATGTAATGACTGAAACAGTGAATACACTTGAACATCTACATTTATGGTAAGTGTACACAACTGTACTTTAGCCTACTAGGCAATCAATACCCTGTCATTCTTAAAAACACTGTCTAGAATTTTCCATCTGAGTAAAAACGTCATAATTTGTATATATCTGTTTGTTTACGTCTGTGTAAAAATCCTTTTATTTGTGTTTTATTTTGTGTTTTAAACTGTAAAAATATAACAGTTTGTTGAATGTCTTTTTGGAGGTTTTCTCCCCGGGCCTCTGCTGAAAATGGAGATGTATCCATTCAGAATATCCTGGTAAACAAATGTAAAATAAATAAATAATAAAGTTGTATGCCCCATTTGGTTTTAGCTCTTGTCTTAGTATTTAATAGAAGGTTTATTCATGGGAAGGCAGTAATGGAGAAGGAATTTGCCTGTATTACTTAACAGACAATACACATTCAAAACAGTGTAGTTATTGCAGCTGAGCAGTGAAATTCCACTGGTCTTTTTGACAAGTGCTTAACATCCTTGGCATCCATATGAGCTAAAACCATCTGTGGCAAATGGGACCTCAGTTTAACATATCACATTAAGGCTGCGTTGTTGCCTCACAGCAAGAGGTTCTCTCATTCGTTTCTTGACTGGAGTGCGGGGAGTACCTTCTGTGTGGAGTCTGCATGTCCTCCCCACGGTTGGGTGGGCGTTCAAAAGATATGCGTAAATGGGCATGCCTTCGTTGAAGGTTGAACGTCGAGCTGGCACCTCAGAGTTCGTGAAAATCTACTGCCAATCATTAGTGGACCGGAGTTCCGCTGTGGTGACCCCTAACCGGGAAAAGCCGAAAGACAAACAACAACAAGAAATATTAAGGCTGGCAAATTCAGGAATGTATAACTCTATTGTGCTGTACTGCAGTGCCATTAATGGGAAATAACCCAAGTACCTTGGGTAGTGAACCGACAACCTTTTCATGGTGGATATGCCTGGAGAGCATACAGAAGGATTTTAAAGTAAAAGTGATGGTAACGTTTTAGAGATGTCTGCAAAGTGTAGCATTTTTCCTATCAGAAAATGAATAACCCAATGGATGAAGTTCATGGATGCAAGTGGCTGATGTGATGATGATTCAGGTAACATATCTAGACAGAACAGTAGACATGCAGAATTTTGTGATTTAAGAGATCACAAGATACAGCTAACTGTTTTACTTTGACATGAAAGATGTAATTTGATTACAGCATAGTGCCAGAATGCCACCCCAATGTATAATTCACTTTATTGAAGTAACACTTGTAGATCACTTAAATGTTTCCCTATGCTAGACAACCTAGAAATGCAGAGAGGCTACACAATTTGGGCTGAAAACTGTTGATTGACAGTACTGTATTAAGGAATGGTTATAATGCAGTATTGACCATCATTATTTTATATAAAAGGTTTCCAATGTGTGCTATGTATCTTCAGTAATGTCAGTAACATAGGATTATCACGTCCCACTTTATGCAGAGAAAACATCAAAAATATCAAATATCAGAATCAGTATCAGAAATACTTTACTGATCCCACAGGAAATTGCTGAGAATTTTAGGACAAAAATATTTCCTACATTTCCTTCAATACATGCATAAATCCGCTATTGTGTCTTTGAAACACTTAAATATTATATGCAACAGTAAACAGTCAAATTCTAAAAAAAATGAGCTTTTGTTTTGGCAGTAAACCGAAGTCCAGTCCTTTGCACTGGTTGTAGGTGTGGTTTGTCCTATAAAATTTCACATTTTCATACAAAAGTCCCACTTTGGGCACATGGAGATGTGGCACCCCTACAGTGACACTGTATATAATTGTGCAAAAGCAGTATATGAAGTCAGGACACAACACACATACAAGGAAAATGATCTATTTTGTGTTGATTTGCCATGAAGGGCAAGGTATTAGAGAATGAGGTAGTAAAGGGGGTAGGATACTCGTTCTGTCACTGCTGACATTGCCTTCATGTGAGTAACTTGGAATGTCAACAACAGTTTGAAAAGTGTCATGTAGGAGTAAGGATTGTCAGACAGGGAATTAGCCACTCATCAGGCAGTATGGACAGAATGACAGTACCCCACACTGTATCATTTCAGTTACTTGTCTACAGATAACAGTGGAATCAATTACAAATGCATGCAGTTGTAAGGTAGAAAGAGAAATAAAACTGCTTAAGAGCATATCATACAGTGCAACTAGTAAGTCACCAACATGTAGCATGTAGTACATATAGTAGGAAATGCATGAGAACAGCAATAAAAATAAAATATGAAATTAAAAGAATGAATGAGCGTGCCCCATACCTCTCAACTGTCCAGATTTTTGCAGAATGCCCAGATTTTCATCTGATATTTTTGGTCTGTTGCTCATAAAATTTGCGGATGTTATGTAGTCCAATCTCGCCTTCATTCTTGCCCATGGGTTCTTTCGACTCTGACTTGGCCATACTCTAGCTCAAAGTCTTCAATTGGCTCTTGGCTAAGAGGTATCCCATCATGTAACAAGCCCATTCCCCAGATCTCGTTTGCCACTCGTTATGCTCAGACATGGTCTCACTTTTGGCTGTGGCTAAGTATACTTTTTTCTAAATTTTGACTATTTGTTGCTCAAAAAAGCTATTTTCATAGCTACTGTGTGTGGTAGTGGTGTTATCCTGCCTTTGTTTTGTCTCTCTTACTGGCTTTGTGGCCTTTTCGTTGGCCGTTTTTGGTATCCTGTTCGCTCCCTCTCTTCCCACTGGCTAGGCCCATTTCATTTAGGGGACCTAGTCTTCCCCATTGTTTCACTATGGTCTTTTTGTTTGGTGCTTCCTGTACACTGTTATCTTATTTAGTGTTTTATCGTGTCTGGTAGTGGCATTATCCTGCCTTTGTTTCCCCGGGCTAGGCCCATTTAAATTAGAGGACCTGGTCCTCCCTGTAGTTTTTGTTTCCATCGGTTACTAGGCCATTTTTAGTTAGAAGCTCTAGTTTCCCGCACGGGGTTTAGTTAGGTCTATTGTGTGTACATGTTGTTTGTACCTGTGTGTGTACTCCTTTATTCAGCATGTCTAAGGATTCTAAGGAACACAGGCCTTCGGGCTTTAAAAAGTGTGTTGAATGCAACAACAAAATGTCTTTGACTGATGGGCACTCCGTGTGCGTGTACTGCTTAGGGGCTATCCACCTCCCAAGAGTCCTGCTTGTTTTGTCATTCCTTCAGTCCCTGCGTGCTACAGGAGAGGAAGAACAAGCTCATTCTGAAAGGACTGCTTAAACACTCCTTTGAGGAAGACTTGCTTAAGTCTTCCAGTGCCATATCCTCCCCAGCTAAAAAGGACAAAAAGACTGCACTGTACGGCTCCGTCTGTTTCTTCGAAGCCGCTAGAAAAAGTTGCTAGAACAGTTTCTCCTTCTTCAGCTACATTGGCTTCAGGGCCGACAGAAGGTAGTGTATTGAGTACGTCTGTATCTGCTCCAGCCTTTCGGAGCTGGTCACGGATATTTTGGTTCAGAGCCGGTCTCCAGTGTTTCGACTGGGTTTTTCTTCACATAAGTCTCCCTCTGTAGGGTGATCCATATCTCCCACTATATCCTCCATGTACTCGAGGACCCTTTCCGATGAGGACGTTGATAGAGTAGTGAAGAAACTGCTTCAGTCATCAGTGCTGGCCGAATTGATTTCGGCTCCAACCCAGTCGGCTCTGGAGCCCATGGCCCCTTCATCGTTTATTGTTCCTCCTACGAGCCTTTCTCAGCCTTCGGAGCCAGAGTTGTTGGTTCCGTCAGGTGCTGTTAGGTTGGTTCCAGTAGCTTCACCTGGCCTCTCGGTTCCATTTTCTGCTCCAACCCCGTTGGCTCCGTCCACGGGGTCGAGGGTCCACAGTTCCCCTGGTCGAACCCAAGGGGAGGGGCTCGGATCGATCTTCATCGGTTCCAAGGCTTCTTCTCAGTGCTTTGGCTCAGGTGAGCTTGGACCCGACATCTGCTTCGGACCTCATCTCCTCGGCGCTGAGGGCTACTACCGTATCCTCTATGGTTAGTCGGCCTTTGGAGCTGGGGGGATCAGCCTTTGAGGGTGTGAGGAGCGTGCTGGCCAGGTCATCAGCTGCATCCTACAGCACCGATACTCTGCCCCCTCCGGCACCAGTGTCAGTTTCGGATCACCCGCTATCCCTGGACAGCAGAGACCCAAAGCCTCAGGATACCTCCATGAGTGGTCCCCAACTTTTTGACGTCTCCCCAGAGTTTTTGCCTGAGGAGCCCGTCAGAAAGAGATTGTGTAAGAGGAAACACGTCGACTCCCTGGATGAGTCTCTCACGTCGGACACCGACCACAAGGAGTCAGAGGGGTCCCCCAAGTCATCTTCTGAAGATATCTCTTTTTAGATATCCTTGAAATCTTGAAGCAGAGAGGCGGCTGGCCCTCCAAATTCCCTTCTGATGAGGAGTTGGTATTCCTGAAGGCTTTCGGGTCTCAACCTTCCTCCTCTTGGGTCTCTCCCCCTTTTGATGAGCTACTAGATCGCATCTGTCGAAAGGTGCGGGAAACTCCTGACACTGTGGAACGGGTCCCTAGGAGACCCAATAAGTTTTTGTCTGCTCCCACAGACAAGGAATATCTGACAAAAGGCGTTCCAGTAGATGCCATAGTGGTGGCAGCAGCCACCAAGAAGGAACTTGCTGAAACTTCGTCTACGGTCCATCCGCCTAACAAGGAGTCCCGGGCCATGGACAGATATGGTAAGCGTGTGTTTACCTCAGTGGCCTTTACTCTGCGGTTATGAACTACTTGACGCATTTTACAAGGCTCCAAAGAGATCTCCTAAAAGAGCTAGGAGATTCTCTACAGGATAACGTTTTTGATGCCGTGGCACAGACGGTCAATGCCCAGATGTCTACCCTAAATTCCCATACCAACTCCTCCATGAGGCTGATCTCATATGCAGCTGATGGAGCGAGCAGGGCAGCAGGTTCCAGAGTCTCTCTTAGGAGACACTCCTGGATGTGCTTGTGTAATTTTGCAGAGGCCTTCTAGTCTACGTTCACCAACGCCCCATTTGACGGTTCATCATTATTTAGAACCAAGGTGAAGGACACTCTCACTAGGTGCGAGCAGGAAGGAAAAACCCTGTCTGCCATGGGAGTCCATTTTTCCATGCCTTTTAGACCTTACCCCAAGGGCCAGAAGGGTGGGAAAATGTGGGTCAGAAAGTCGCAGAGGTTTTTTTCAGGATGCACAAAGTGATTCCCCCTGAAGAGGCAGAGGAGGGGGTGGAAATTCAGGTAGACACAGCCCTAGAGGCAGAGGAGGCTCGCGTAACCAGGGGGACTGTGATTCCTTTTGCAGTTCTCCCTACCAGCACTCTGAAGGGAGGCCCGACTGTGCATCTCTGGAGCCGGTTGGGGGTTGCATTTCTTTATTCCCAGAAGCCTGGCAAGACATCACCCAAGACGAGTGGGTATTAAAGATAATTTCCAGAGGTTATCATATTCCCTTCTCTTCTCCTCCCCGCCAACCAAGAGAATTGCAGACGTTCCACCCAGTCACAGAGATTCCGCAACTTTAGAAATAAAAAAGTTGCTTTCAAAGAGAGCCATCCAGCCTGTTCCCGCAGACCAAGTAGGATTAGGGACGTACTCCAGATTATTTTTGGTGCCGAAAAGAACAGGGGGCCTGAGACCCATCTTGGATCTCAGCCAATTTAACCTACATGTACAAAAGTCCAAGTTCCGCATAGTCACCTTACAGTCAATACTCCCTCTGCCTCTGTTAGGGAAAGATGTGTGGATGTGCTTCATCAACCTCAAAAATGCTTACTACCATATCAAGATGTACAGGGTGAAAAGCCATCTACGCTTCTGGCTGGGAGCCAGTCATTTTCAGTTTCGTGCTCTGCCCTTTGGTCTCACCACAGTCCCCAGGGTGTTCACCAAATGCATGGCAGTGGTAATGGCTCACTTGAGACGTCAGGGATTCCAAGTGTTTGCGTACCTGGATGACTGGCTCCTTTCTGCCACCACCTGGCATCTAATGTTACAGACCAGGGATGCCACCATTACACTGTGCCAAAGGTTAGGAATTACTCTAAATTGGGAAAAATCTGCCTTGTTACCCTAGCAGCATGTCACTTTTATCGGCGCCAAACTAGATACAATGCTCATGAGGGCCTTCTTACTGGAAGAGAGAATTCAGGCTCTACAACAGCAGGTCTACAACTTACTACCATTGAGGAAGGTCAAGGCAAAAGTGGTCTGCAAGTTATTAGGGACCATGGCTGCCACGATCATGTAGTTCCCCTTGCCAGACTACACATGAGGGTTCTTCAGTAGCTGCTTTTCACCCAGTGGTCACTACAGTATTTTCCACTCTCTCATTCTATTCTGATTAAGGACACGTGCAAGCAGGATCTACACTGGTGGCTTCAGGCCAGCAATCTCAATGTGGGCAAGCCTTTTGTCCCATCTTCTCCAGTTGTCACGGTGACCACGGATGCCTCCCAGATCGGGTGGGGGGGCATTATCTCGGCAGGACTGTCCAAGGCACGTGGCAGGATCACGAGATCCATTTGCATATCAATGTCTTGGAGATGAGAGCAGTACTATTAGCATTCCAAGCACTTCAGAGCTTTCTCCCTCTAGGGACAATTGCAATCCACTCAGACAACATGTCAGTGGCATGGTATCTGAACAAGCAAGGAGGAACCAAATCATACCCCCTTTGCTGAGAGGCACTTTGAGTTTGGCAGTGGTCAGTGTCTTCCCAATGCTTTCTAGTTGCAATGCATATACCAGGGAAGTCCAACGTGATTGCCGACAGGCTGAGCAGAGCTATCCTAATGCCTCACGAGTGGTCCCTGAACAAATATGTTGCGGGGAAGATATTCTGCAGATGGGGTCAGCCTTGCTGCGATCTATTTGCCAACCCCCTCAATGCCAAATGCAGCAGCTACTTCACCCTTATCCCCCCAGAGGGGGAGACACCCAGATGTGCTCTGGTTCACGATTGGCCCTCCAGTCTTCTCTATGCCTTTCCACCACTTCCTCTGATATCAAAGATCATTCAGAAAGCACAGTCTTTGAGAAGCAAAATGATCCTGATTCCACCACACTGACCTTGTCAGATTTGGTTTCCTTTCCTTCAACCCTATCTAATGGACGATCCCTGGATTCTGGACCCATCTCCAGATCTGCTGACTCATATGTCAGGACAGTTCCATCCCTCCATCCAGACCCTCAAGTTGACAGCTTTGCTGCTCCACTTCCATCCCTAGTCAGGCTTCATGATTTTTCCCCATAAGTGGTCCACATTCTGTTATCTTCCCACAAGCCTTCTACCAGGAAGATTTATTCCAGTAAGTGGAAGAGATTCTCCATTTGGGCCCGTGAAAGACAAATTGATTTGTATACAGCGCCTATTTCGGCAATGTTAGAATTTCTTTCTCAACTGTTTAGTCAGGGGTCAGCTGCAGCAACCATTAAAGTGCAACTGGCAGTGATTTCTACCTTTCACGTTGTTAATGAGCCCAACCTTATGGCTCATAGGCTTTGTTGGGCCTTTCTGAAAGGACAATGTTACTCCGACCTCCAGTCTTTGATCCAGTAATGCCATGGGACCTCAATTTTGTATTACAGAAGCTCACCTCGACTCCCTTTGAGCCTGTAGCTACGTGTGACATTAAATTCTTGTCATGGAAGACAGTATTCTTGGTGGCCATAACTTCAGCTAGGCGGATCTCTGAGCTCCAAGCTTTATCGATTAAGCCACCTTATTTGGTGTTTCACAAAGATAGGGTCTCCTTAAGAACCAATCCTTCCTTTATTCCAAAGGTTGCTTCTCTTGTCAGTATCAACCAATCCATTTTTCCTGAATTCTCTAACAAGGCAGAATGTAAGTTTCATCAGCTAGATGTTCATAGACAACTGCGCTTCTATTTACATAGGACAAAGGATTTCTGGAGATTAGATCAACTGTTTGTCTTGTTTTCAGACACTAGACTTGGGGTTCCTGTTTCTAAAGTAACCTTGTCTCACTGGATTTCCAATTGCATCTCCTTTATTTATGCTTCAAGTGGCAAAGAATTACCCTTTAAAGTGAAGGCTCATTCTACACGATCTGTGGCTACCTCAACTGCAATTCGGGCTAGGATGTCTATGGATGATATTTGCGCTGCAGCAACATGGGCTTCGCCTCATACTTTTATTAGTCACTACAAAGTAGATCTGGTCTCTAGAGGCAGATCTTCCTTTGGTTCCACAGTGCTCAAGAGTATTTTTCACTGAGCCACCAAGATCAAGGTGCTAGGGACGCTGTCCCACGGGTAAGAATGAAGGCAAGATTGGACTACATAACATCAAGAAGTTATGTACTCACCATAATGTTCGATGTATGTAGTCCATCTCATCTTACATTCTTACTAACCCCCCCTTCTACCCCCTCCTTGAGGATCTGGAGGTATAGTCTCTAGCTGTCAGTAGTCCTTTTTGTTGGGGTTGTTCTTCTTCTCAGTGTGTGTGTGTGTGTGTGTGTGTGTGTGTGTGTGTGTGTGTGTGTGTGTGTGTGTGTGTGTGTGTGTGTGTGTGTGCATGTGCGTGTGAGCTTGCAGCAAACAAGATCTGGGGAATGGGCCTGTTGCATGATGGGATACCTCTTAGCCACGAGCCAATTGAAGACTTTGAGCTAGAGTATGGCCGAGTCAGAGCTGAGGTTCGGCTCCGAACCCACGGTAAGAATGTAAGGCGAGATGGGCTACATACATCGAATGTTATGGTGAGTACATAACTTCTTGTTTTCCTCCAAATCAATGAAGATGAAAGTAAATAATGACACATATTTCAGCTCAGACTTCTTATCCTTCAGAAAATGCAAATAATGCAAATTGCGTTATTCTAGCAGCTTTCTGAGTTTATATGAGCAATGTAGGCTACAAAACAAAAGGAACTGAAGACTGTTTACTGATGTTTGAATTCTGTATCAGACATATGCCTTTTTATATAGTTATTAGCAGGTAAGAAAACTGCGAAGACTGGTAGAGATGGGTGAAGGCTGCCAACCTAGCCACATAGAATTGTGCAGATAATTCTATCATTTGTAAATATGAATGTTGAACTACAAGCTTGTTTTTTTTAAATTAAAGAATATGCTGTGAAATGTTGACCTTGACACAATGTGGCAACATTGCCCTCTGCTGTAAAGAAAGCTCTCAACCATCTCTTGTTGGTCCTTTGAAATTAAAATTATTTCATGACTGCCTTTGATGTTTACAATTCGGCTCCGGACGGGCTAGATGAAGGCTTCCTGCCTATTGTTTTAAGGCTAAAGTTAATGACCAGAATTTACATGTAGAATGTCATGTATTGCTCTGGTTTCTGCTTAAGTATAAAATAATGTAAATGCAGTTTCTGCCAGCCTGGGAATACCAGGAAAGTGTGAAATGATGTAATGTTTTATCAGAACTGCAGTTTAAATTTAAACAGAGAGAACCAGAAGGCATTAAGCATTTTTGTCTTGATCATCCAACTCATCAGCACTCTGCCTGTTGTCTTATGTAAGTCATCTTAGATTTGTGTTTTCTTTTAGATTAGCTAGGAACTATAAAGATTAGACTAAGTGTTTTTCTGTGATGTCAGAACTATACTACTGATTTATTTTAAGTATTTCTGTGTGATCTATGAACTCTTTTGACTAGCACGGTATAGTAGAAAGTATTGTCTTGTGGTTTTAATTATTTATTATTAAATATTTTAAAACCTTTTAACTGTGGCTGGTTTGTATAAAGATAAGTTAAGCTCTAAGAGTACATTGCATGTATATAAGGATCCTGTACCAAGTCACTCTAATAAGCCTTGACTGATTAGTCATACTACCAATTGGATATTAATATTGCACAGTAATAATTGGCCACCCTTTTAAGAGCCTCTGAGTAGCTGATGAGTATTAGTTGGGGGGTGGCAAATGGTACCGTATAGTCTGGGTAAAAGGGGCACAGCGGGAGAACCTGTGCCATCCTTCCTCGGGAGTGTCTGTGTGGTTGTATAAACCTCAAAGCGTGTGTGTCAGCTACTTGGGCAGGGACGCAAAGCACTGGTTGGACAGAGAGGGTGCTGGGGATTTTAGCTTGCCCAGCAATGCTGAGATCTGGACCCTATAGCTGTGCCAGTGGGGAGTCTTATTGGCGACCTTGTGAGCAAGGGAGCGACCAGCCCCGGACTGACTGTGATCTCTGTGTGCTCTTAAGGGAAATTGCACTTTACTGTGTGTATTTGTTATCCTTTCCTCTCATATGAGATGCCCTCTCTGGTGTTAGTGGTGAGGATTGAGGCTCCTTGATTGCTGGGCCAGGGCACGGGTGTCACATATTTATTGATGGCAGTGTCTGGGATATACTCACATATTAATTGATTGGCAGCGGTGGGATATCCACATCACATATTAATTGACTGGCAAATATTAATTGGCTTGTAGTGGTGTGGGTAGAGTGAATCCTGTAGCTTGTGTACAGTGAGTTTTGAAGGTGTTTTGTACTCTAAATCAGCCACGCAGTGAATACTCAGAGTTCAGATCACAGTTGTTTTATTTCTTTTGTTAGCTTAGTTAGTCAGGGTGAGTAGGCAGCATGTCAGCAGAGGAGTATGGAAAGCTGACAAGGAGCCAGCTGGCGGAGATGTGCCAGGCTAGGGAACTGGTGCATGGAAACCTGACTAAGGCAGACCTGATTGTAGCCTTGGTTACAGCTGCATCAGAAAACAGCAACCAGGAGGACAATCAGACTGGCAGTGGAGATGTAATTCCCTCGGAGAATGGACAGCTCAAACTTTCTGCAGTGGACTTAAAAATCCAGATGAAGCTAAAGAGACTTGAGTTGGAGGCCAGGCATGTGGAATTTGAAGTAAATGAGAGACTGCAACGTTTGCAGGCTGAGGAGAATGAGAAACTGTTACGTCTGCAATCTGATGAACAAAAGAGGCAGAGGCAGCATGCCAAGGAGATCCTGACTCTTCGCCAGTCATGGAGGTTATGGGGAAAGGAGTAACTGGACCCCAGAAGCACAAAAGGTCAGTAAATTTCTGCCGCAGTTTAAAGAGGGGGGTAATTATGATAGTTTCATTCATATGTTTGAGAGGGTGGGTTGGGAGGGTGGCCTAATGGTTAAGGTGTTTGCCTTACAAACACAAGATACAGGGTTTGAATCTCACAGGGAATAATTGGCTAGGCTTAAAATGGCTCACAAGGGCAGTTAGCCTAGTACTAATCTATGAACCTATGTAAACAGTATGAAGTTGACCACGGGCTCTGGGTATGGTTCCTGACCCCCCCCCTTACTCTATGGTAAAGCTGTAACTGTTCTGTCCAGAATGTCTGACGTTGCTTGTTTTGATTATACTGCTGTAAAAAAATCGTCTTTTAGAACTGTTTAAGCTAATACCTGAAACGTATAGGAAAAAATTTTGTGAGCATAGATGCACGGCAGATGAAAGTGTGTGTGAATATGTTGCTGAATTGAGCATTTATTTCCATAGGTGGGTGAGTGGATGTCAGGTCACCACTTCTGAAGGGCTGGCAGACCTTTTGGTGAGAGAACATGCCCTTAGCACTTTGCCTGAGGACATGAGGATCTGGTTAGCTGATAGACAATGTGCTACTTCAGATGTGTTGGGGAAGAAGAGAGACCTATACATGGCAAGCAGGGCAGCCCTGCTCAGGAAGGGGACCCCCAGTACTGCTCATGGGTCTAAAGGAACCCATGGTGGGCAGCACAGACTGCCACAACAGAATCTGCCAGTAGCAGGGGAAGCCACTAGTCCAGATACACGTCCAGGAGCTAGGGTTAAATGTTTTGAATGCAACCAGTGAGGCCATGTGGCATACAGATGTCTACGGAGGCAAGATGGGGAATCAAAGGTGAGGGAGCCAGAAAGTAGGAAAGACAAAATGCCAGTAGTAGGTTGTCTTGAGACAACAGAGGTACCAAACTACCATCCTGCAGATGTCCTGATAGGAAAGGATTTGGATGAGGCAGTACCATGTGCTTGTGCAGTTACACACAGGCAGGCTAGGAGACAAGCATGTGGGTCTGGTAGCCTGGGGGAGACCCAGACAGACTACATACTTGCAGCCAGGACTGGTGAGGTAGTTACTTCAGGGAGTGAGCTACGTTGTAGCAGTGAGACTGAAGGTGAGCCACAGCTGCTTGTGGGTATTGATGGTCTCTTGGACAGAGTGACTGCAAAGGTAGAGGTGAGTAGTAATACCCAGGCTGACAGTGAGGCACCACTGTCAGAGGATACCAGGCTTCCTGTGGAAGGGGAGCTGAGAAGGGTTACAAGGAGAGAGTTGCGACAGGCTCAGCTCTCACACCCTACATTGCAAGGCCTGAGGCAGGTGGTTAGGGAGGCACCTGATTCTCAAGGAAAGGGGGAATCTCTGTACTGGGACAAAGGATTACTACACAGAGAGTGGACCCCTGAAGGAGGACTAGAAGGTGAGAGAGTACAGCAGTTGGTAGTGGCTAGAGCCTACCATCTGGTGTTTTTAAGCCATAGCCCATGATATTTCCTTTGCAAGTCATATCGGCATAAAACGTACAAAGAGGCATATTATGCAGGACTTCTATTGGCCTGGAATTTCCAGAGATGTAACAGGGTACTGCAGGACCTTTGAGCAGTGCCAAAAGGTAGGCAAGGCAGGAGACAAGGTGAGAGCTCCTTTGATGCCTTTGCCTGTGATTGAGGAGCCATTTTAGAGGGTAACTATGGATATTGTGGGTCCTCTGAGTACCCCAAATTCCACAGGGAAAATGTATATCCTAGTGGTAGCAGATTATGCTACACGATACCCAGCCCTATCCAAAGCCAAAAATACAGCTTCAATGGGACCAGACGGTGTCCCAGGCTGTGTCTTACATGAGCTCCAAAATGAACTAACCCCTCATCTAAACACACTGTTCAAACTCAGCCTCTGTACAGGCTATGTACCCATAGAGTGGCGCACAACAACCATTACCCCACTCCACAAAGGTGGAGCCACAACGGACCCCAGGAACTATCGCCCTATAAGCCTGACTAGCCTGGTCTGCAAGCCTATGGAGCGCATCATCATGGAATTCATTAACAGAGACATTGGGAACCTTCAAACTTTGGACCCTACCCAGTTTGGCTTTGTTAAGGGCAGATCATGCCTCCTAAACCTGGTGGACTTCTTTGAGACAGTTACCAAGACTTTAGACGAGGGAAAGGAGCTCTACACAGTCTCACTAGACCTCGCAAAGGCTTTTGACACCATTCCCCATTCTGGTATTATAGACAAGCTCACCAGCCTGAACATAAACCCCTACTTCACGAGATGGGTTGCAGATTGGCTCACGGATAGAACCCACACGGTGAGAGTTGCAGGCTCTAGGTCCGACTCTAAACCAGTTACAAGTGGCGTCCCCCAAAGCTAAGTCCTGGGACCCCTCCTTTTCGGTATATACTTCTCAGAGGTACAGGCAAGCACAGGAGGACTATGGCTGACCAAGTTCGCAGACGACCATAATTGACTCTCCAGCTAATACAGACATCCTCCAGAAGGGTCTCACTGAGATGGATACTAAATGCCAAAAAGTGCATAGTCATCCCCTTTGGAAAAAACAAAGTACCCGTGAACTATCACATTAGTCCCCTAAATACAGAAAATGTAATAAGGGATCTGGGGACCCAAGTAGATAGTAATCTCTCCTTTGATAATCATATTGCCAAGGTGGCTAGAAAGTCCTTCTATGTGGCCCACCTAATCACAAAAGGGTTTGCATCTAGAACTAAAGAGGTTATTGTGCCCCTCTACTCATCACTCATTAGACCCATCATAGAGTACAACGCCCCATTTGGGATGTACCTTACAAGACACCTGCAACAGCTGGAAAGACCACAGAAGTACCTCACCAAGAGGATTACTAGCCTCAAACATATGCCCTATGCAACCCGACTGAAGAAACTCCAGCTATACTCAGTTGCAGACTGCTTACTCAGAGGTGATCTTTGCCTGACATACAAGGCCATGTCCAACCCAGAACTGATGGACATGCTCCACTTAAAAAAAAAACAAATCCCCAAGAGCCACATGCTCTAGGGATCTAAACTTCACCACAACGATAAATAAGACATGCTACAGGGATAGAATCCTGTTCCAGAGACTCCCCATGCTTTGGAACAGGATTCTAGTCTACATTAGGCAGAGTCCCTCATGATCACTCTTCAAGGGAAACCTTGACGAGTTGATGGTAAACAGAAAATTTACCCCAGGGATCACTGCAGTGGCTCTGCTGGACAGAGGCACAGGGAACTAATGGCTCTGCTGGACCAAGGCACAGAGAACTAATCTAAGGGGGCGGCGAAAGCCAACACATTCTGGCTAGGCTTATAGATGCCCTCGGACAAATAGCCTAGTACTTACCTATGAACCTATGATACCCTGAGGCAGTGGATTTGTCCTCCATTGAGGCAGAGAAGGTGGCAAATGCTTTGTTAGAGATTTTTAGCAGGGTAGGTTTCCCAAAAGAAATACTGACTGACAGAGGTGCCAATTTCATGTCAGACCTGCTGGCTTGTCTTTGGAAGTCCTGTATGTTGAAGCACATGAAGACCACCCCCTACCTTCCCCAGACTAATGGTCTTGTTTAGAGGTTAAACTCTACAATTAAATCCATGCTATGGGCATTTGCAGATCACTTTAAGAGGGAGTGGGACAAATATTTGCCCCATCTGTTGTTTGCTTACAGAGAGGTTCCCCAGGAATCCACAGGTTTTTCACCCTTTGAGTTGCTGTATGAGCATAGGGTGAGGGGGCCTCTAGATTTAATTCGAGATTAGTGGGAAGGTGAGTGTGAGTCTTACAAGGGGTCTGGTGTGGCCTACATCCTAAACCTCAGGACAAGGCTCAGGGAACTTGGGCTTGGCCCAGGAGAACCTGGCAGAAGCCCAACAACAGAAAATGGTGTGGTATGACAGGAATGCCCGAGCTAGAGAGTATGCTGTGGGACAGCAGGTAATGGTTCTCATTCCTGTCAGACACAACAATCTGCAAGCACCTTGGGAGGGACCTTACAAGGTGGTAAGAAAGGTGAGTGATGTTAACTACATGGTGGAACTGCTAGGCAGATGGCAGGGGCACAAATTGTACCATGTTAACATGATGAAACCTTACCATTATAGGGAGGCCCTTGTGCTGAGCATTTGCAGTGGATTGCAGGAGGAGTCTGAGGGAGATCTGTGGACTGATCTCCTCAGTGAGGCTCGGGCTAACACCTCAGTGGGAAGGGTAGCAGTGTCCCAGCAGCTATCTCCTACCCTGGTTCGAGAAATCTGAGCAGTGTTGCAGGAATTTGGGTACATGTTCACTGGGAAACCACCTAGTGCAGCACCAGGTGGATACAGGACCTCAAAGGCCTATTAGCCAGGCCCCTTATAGGGTGCCTGAGAGAGTCAGACAGACCCTGATGGAAGAGGTACAGGAGATGTTGTAACTAGGGGTGATTTAAGAGTCCAACAGTCCCTCCCCAGTAGTGCTGGTGCCAAAGAAGGATGGCAGCACCAGGTTCGGTGTGGACTACAGGAAGTTAAATAGTCACACAGAGACAGATGCTTACCCCATGCCTAGGACAGATGAGACCCTAGAGCAGCTGGGAGGGGCTAAGTATCTTACAACCATTGATCTTACCAAGAGGTACTGGCAGGTGCCCTTGACACCCAGTGCTAGAGAGATGTCAGCCTTTGTGACTCTTTTTGGCTTGTATGAGTTCACAAAGATGCTCTTTGGGATGGAGAACGCCCCAGTGACTTTCCAGAGGCTAGTAGATAATATCCTAGCAAGAGCAAGAGGGTTTGCCCTTGCTTACCTGGATGATATTGCCATCTACAGCCATTCCTGACCAGAGCACCTTAAGCATGTCAGGGAGGTTCTGGGCAGACTGCAGAGGGCAGGGTTGACCATTTAGCCGAGCAAATTTCAAGTGGGTACGGCGGAGCTCTCCTACCTAGGACATAGAGTGAGGAGTGGTAAGATAAGGCCAGAACCTGCCAAAGTGGAAGTCATTCAGGCATGGCCTGCACCTGTTACTAAAAAGCAGGTGAGGGCATTTTTAGGGACAGCCGGGTACTACAGAAAGTTCGACCCCGGTTATAATACCATAGCTGCTCCCCTCACAGACTTGACAAGGAAGAACAGGTCAGATAGGTTAGTGTGGACCCCAGCATGTGAGCAGGCATTCCAGAAGCTTAAAGAAGTGTTGGTAGGACTCCCTGTGTTAGCCAGTCCAGATTACAGCAAATAATTTGTTGTGCAGGTGGATGTTTCTAGCCATGGGGTGGAGGCTGTACTTAGCCAGATTTCTTCAGAGGGGGTAAGAGCACCCAGTGGTTTATCTCAGTCATAGACTCCAACCCAGGGAGGAATGCTATACAGCTGTAGAAAGGGAATGTCTAGCCATAGTGTGGGCATTGCAGAAACTTCAGTCTTATCTGTACGGAAGGAAATTCACTGTTAAGAGTGATTGTGATTTAAGCCTGTCTGCACAGGACAGATATTGGAGGCCATGGATTGTCTTTGTTAGGTATTTCTGAGGCCTTTCCAGTTGGTGCAGGTTTTTGGAGAGGTACATAGCACACAGGGCATTATATTCAATTATTGGCCTCATGAGGGAGGAATACAGAGAGGTAATAGCCTCCTTTTTTCTGGATGCAATCCCTTTACTTATGAGATGAACCAAGTAAAAGGCTTTTCTGTTCACTGCCGCTACATGATGGTCGAATGTGAGATTGTTTTCAACTAGAGTACCCAGGTATCTCACCACAGGTAATCAGTAGGGGCCGTGTTTTTGCCGAATGCTATGATAGTACTTTGTTTGCTTTTAACTTAATGCCATGACTTTGGTACCAGTCATTTGTTGCTGTGAGACCTTCTTGCAGTATGTTAACATCATCTGGGGAGTCAGTGACAGCAACCAACTTACAGTCACCTGCAGACTTGGTCAGCCACAGGCCCTTTGTCTTTGACTGGACCACTGAGAAGTAGATGCCAAACAGTAGGGGTCCCAGGACAGATCCCTGGGGAACACCACTAGTGACACGTCCGCTGTTGGAGGTGGTGGCACCTGTTGTGACTTTGTGGGCCCTGTCAGTGTGCCAGTTGGCCACCCACCGGACTGACTGTGATCTCTGTGAGCTCTTAAGGGAAATTGCACTTTACTGTGTGTATTTGTTATCCTTTCCTCTCATATGAGATGCCCTCTCTGGTGTTAGTGGTGAGGATTGAGGCTTCTTGATTGCTGGGCCAGGGCACGGGTGTCACATATTTATTGATGGCAGTGTCTGGGATATACTCACATATTAATTGATTGGCAGCGGTGGGATATCCACATCACATATTAATTGACTGGCAAATATTAATTGACTTGTAGTGGTGTGGGTAGAGTGAATCCTGTAGCTTGTGTACAGTGAGTTTTGAAGGTGTTTTGTACTCTAAATCAGCCACGCAGTGAATACTCAGAGTTCAGGTCACAGTTGTTTTATTTCTTTTGTTAGCTTAGTTAGTCAGGGTGAGTAGGCAGCATGTCAGCAGAGGAGTATGGAAAGCTGACAAGGAGCCAGCTGGCGGAGATGTGCCAGGCTAGGGAACTGGTGCATGGAAACCTGACTAAGGCAGACCTGATTGTAGCCTTGGTTACAGCTGCATCAGAAAACAGCAACCAGGAGGACAATCAGACTGGCAGTGGAGATGTAATTCCCTCGGAGAATGGACAGCTCAAACTTTCTGCAGTGGACTTAAAAATCCAGATGAAGCTAAAGAGACTTGAGTTGGAGGCCAGGCATGTGGAATTTGAAGCAAATGAGAGACTGCGACGTTTGCAGGCTGAGGAGAATGAGAAACTGTTACCTCTGCAATCTGAGGAACAGAAGAGGCAGAGGCAGCATGCCCAGGAGATCCTGACTCTTCGCCAGTCATGGAGGTTATGGGGAAAGGAGTAACTGGACCCCAGAAGCACAAAAGGTCAGTAAATTTCTTCCGCAGTTTAAAGAGGGGGGTAATTATGATAGTTTCATTCATATGTTTGAGAGGGTGGGTTGGGAGGGTGGCCTAATGGTTAAGGTGTTTGCCTTACAAACACAAGATACAGGGTTTGAATCTCACAGGGGATAATTGGCTAGGCTTAAAATGGCTCACAAGGGCAGTTAGCCTAGTACTAATCTATGAACCTATGTAAACAGTATGAAGTTGACCACGGGCTCTGGGTATGGTTCCTGACCCCCCCTTACTCTATGGTAAAGGCGTAACTGTTCTGTCCAGAATGTCTGACGTTGCTTGTTTTGATTATACTGCTGTAAAAAATCGTCTTTTAGAACTGTTTAAGCTAATACCTGAAACGTATAGGAAAAAAATTTTGTGAGCATAGATGCACGGCAGATGAAAGTGTGTGTGAATATGTTGCTGAATTGAGCATTTATTTCCATAGGTGGGTGAGTGGATGTCAGGTCACCACTTCTGAAGGGCTGGCAGACCTTTTGGTGAGAGAACATGCCCTTAGCACTTTGCCTGAGGACATGAGGATCTGGTTAGCTGATAGACAATGTGCTACTTCAGATGTGTTGGGGAAGAAGAGACCTATACCTGGCAAGCAGGGCAGCCCTGCTCAGGAAGGGGACCCCCAGTACTGCTCATGGGTCTAAAGGAACCCATGGTGGGCAGCACAGACTGCCACAACAGAATCTGCCAGTAGCAGGGGAAGCCACTAGTCCAGATACACGTCCAGGAGCTAGGGTTAAATGTTTTGAATGCAACCAGTGGGGCCATGTGGCATACAGATGTCTACAGAGGCAAGATGGGGAATCAAAGGTGAGGGAGCCAGAAAGTGGGAAAGACAAAATGCCAGTAGTAGGTTGTCTTGAGACAACAGGGGTACCAAACTACCATCCTGCAGATGTCCTGATAGGAAAGGATTTGGATGAGGCAGTACCATGTGCTTGTGCAGTTACACACAGGCAGGCTAGGAGACAAGCATGTGGGTCTGGTAGCCTGGGGGACACCCAGACAGACTACATACTTGCAGCCAGGACTAGTGAGGTAGTTACTTCAGGGAGTGAGCTACGTTGTAGCAGTGAGACTGAAGGTGAGCCACAGCTGCTTGTGGGTATTGATGGTCTCTTGGACAGAGTGACTGCAAAGGTAGAGGTGAGTAGTAATACCCAGGCTGACAGTGAGGCACCACTGTCAGAGGATGCCAGGCTTCCTGTGGAAGGGGAGCTGAGAAGGGTTACAAGGAGAGAGTTGCGACAGGCTCAGCTCTCACACCCTACATTGCAAGGCCTGAGGCAGGTGGTTAGGGAGGCACCTGATTCTCAAGGAAAGGGGGAATCTCTGTACTGGGACAAAGGATTACTACACAGAGAGTGGACCCCTGAAGGATGGCTAGAAGGTGAGAGAGTACAGCAGTTGGTAGTGGCTAGAGCCTACCATCTGGTGTTTTTAAGCCATAGCCCATGATATTTCCTTTGCAAGTCATATCGGCATAAAACGTACAAAGAGGCATATTATGCAGGACTTCTATTGGCCTGAAATTTCCAGAGATGTAACAGGGTACTGCAGGACCTTTGAGCAGTGCCAAAAGGTAGGCAAGGCAGGAGACAAGGTGAGAGCTCCTTTGATGCCTTTGCCTGTGATTGAGGAGCCATTTTAGAGGGTAGCTATGGATATTGTGGGTCCTCTGAGTACCCCAAATTCCACAGGGAAAATGTATATCCTAGTGGTAGTGGATTATGCTACACGATACCCAGCCCTATCCAAAGCCAAAAATACAGCTTCAATGGGACCAGACGGTGTCCCAGGCTGTGTCTTACATGAGCTCCAAAATGAACTAACCCCTCATCTAAACACACTGTTCAAACTCAGCCTCTCTACAGGCTATGTACCCATAGAGTGGCGCACAACAACCATTATCCCGCTCCACAAAGGTGGAGCCACAACGGACCCCAGGAACTATCGCCCTATAAGCCTGACTAGCCTGGTCTGCAAGCCTATGGAGCGCATCATCATGGAATTCATTAACAGAGACATTGGGAACCTTCAAACTTTGGACCCTACCCAGTTTGGCTTTGTTAAGGGCAGATCATGCCTCCTAAACGTGGTGGACTTCTTTGAGACAGTTACCAAGACTTTAGACGAGGGAAAGGAGCTCTACACAGTCTCACTAGACCTCGCAAAGGCTTTTGACACCATTCCCCATTCTGGTATTATAGACAAGCTCACCAGCCTGAACATAAACCCCTACTTCACGAGATGGGTTGCAAATTGGCTCACAGATAGAACCCACATGGTGAGAGTTGCAGGCTCTAGGTCCGACTCTAAACCAGTTACAAGTGGCGTCCCCCAAGGCTAAGTCCTGGGACCCCTCCTTTTCGGTATGTACTTCTCAGAGGTACAGGCAAGCACAGGAGGACTATGGCTGACCAAGTTCGCAGACGACCATAATTGACTCTCCAGCTAATACAGACATCCTCCAGAAGGGTCTCACTGAGATGGATACTAAATGCCAAAAAGTGCATAGTCATCCCCTTTGGAAAAAACAAAGTACCCGTGAACTATCACATTAGTCCCCTAAATACAGAAAATGTAATAAGGGATCTGGGGACCCAAGTAGATAGTAATCTCTCCTTTGATAATCATATTGCCAAGGTGGCTAGAAAGTCCTTCTATGTGGCCCACCTAATCACAAAAGGGTTTGCATCTAGAACTAAAGAGGTTATTGTGCCCCTCTACTCATCACTCATTAGACCCATCATAGAGTACAACGCCCCATTTGGGATGTACCTTACAAGACACCTGCAACAGCTGGAAAGACCACAGAAGTACCTCACCAAGAGGATTACTAGCCTCAAACATATGCCCTATGCAACCCGACTGAAGAAACTCCAGCTATACTCAGTTGCAGACTGCTTACTCAGAGGTGATCTTTGCCTGACATACAAGACCATGTCCAACCCAGAACTGATGGACATGCTCCACTTAAAAACAAATCCCCAAGAGCCACATGCTCTAGGGATCTAAACTTCACCACAACGATAAATAAGACATGCTACAGGGATAGAATCCTGTCCCAGAGACTCCCCATGCTTTGGAACAGGATTCTAGTCTACATTAGGCAGAGTCCCTCATGATCACTCTTCAAGGGAAACCTTGACGAGTTGATGGTAAACAGAAAATTTACCCCAGGGATCACTGCAGCGGCTCTGCTGGACAGAGGCACAGGGAACTAATGGCACTGCTGGACCAAGGCACAGAGAACTAATCTAAGGGGGCAGTGAAAGCCAACACATTCTGGCTAGGCTTATAGATGCCCTCGGACAAATAGCCTAGTACTTACCTATGAACCTATGATACCCTGAGGCAGTGGCTTTGTCCTCCATTGAGGCAGAGAAGGTGGCAAATGCTTTGTTAGAGATTTTTAGCAGGGTAGGTTTCCCAAAAGAATTACTGACTGACAGAGGTGCCAATTTCATGTCAGACCTGCTGGCTTGTCTGTGGAAGTCCTGTATGTTGAAGCACATGAAGACCACCCCCTGCCTTCCCCAGACTAATGGTCTTGTTTAGAGGTTAAACTCTACAATTAAATCCATGCTATGGGCATTTGCAGATCACTTTAAGAGGGAGTGGGACAAATATTTGCCCCATCTGTTGTTTGCTTACAGAGAGGTTCTCCAGGAATCCACAGGTTTTTCACCCTTTGAGTTGCTGTATGAGCATAGGGTGAGGGGGCCTCTAGATTCAATTCGAGATGAGTGGGAAGGTGAGTGTGAGTCTTACAAGGGGTCTGGTGTGGCATACATCCTAAACCTCAGGACAAGGCTCAGGGAACTTGGGCTTGGCCCAGGAGAACCTGGCAGAAGCCCAACAACAGAAAATGGTGTGGTATGACAGGAATGCCCGAGCTAGAGAGTATGCTGTGGGACAACAGGTAATGGTTCTCATTCCTGTCAGATACAACAATCTGCAAGCACCTTGGGAGGGACCTTACAAGGTGGTAAGAAAAGTAAGTGATGTTAACTACATGGTGGAACTGCTAGGCAGATGGCAGGGGCACAAATTGTACCATGTTAACATGATGAAACCTTACCATTATAGGGAGGCCCTTGTGCTGAGCATTTGCAGTGGATTGCAGGAGGAGTCTGAGGGAGATCTGTGGACTGATCTCCTCAGTGAGGCTCGGGCTAACACCTCAGTGGGAAGGGTAGCAGTGTCCCAGCAGCTATCTCCTACCCTGGTTCGAGAAATCTGAGCAGTGTTGCAGGAATTTGGGCACATGTTCACTGGGAAACCAGGGTGAACCCACCTAGTGCAGCACCAGGTGGATACAGGACCTCAAAGGCCTATTAGCCAGGCCTCTTATAGGGTGCCTGAGAGAGTCAGACAGACCCTGATGAAAGAGGTACAGGAGATGTTGTAACTAGGGGTGATTTAAGAGTCCAACAGTCCCTCCCCAGTAGTGCTGGTGCCAAAGAAGGATGGCAGCACCAGGTTCGGTGTGGACTACAGGAAGTTAAATAGTCACACAGAGACAGATGCTTACCCCATGCCTAGGACAGATGAGACCCTAGAGCAGCTGGGAGGGGCTAAGTATCTTACAACCATTGATCTTACCAAGAGGTACTGGCAGGTGCCCTTGACACCCAGTGCTAGAGAGATGTCAGCCTTTGTGACTCTTTTTGGCTTGTATGAGTTCACAACGATGCTCTTTGGGATGGAGAACGCCCCAGTGACTTTCCAGAGGCTAGTAGATAATATCCTAGCAAGAGCAAGAGGGTTTGCCCTTGCTTACCTGGATGATATTGCCATCTACAGCCATTCCTGACCAGAGCACCTTATGCATGTCAGGGAGGTTCTGGGCAGACTGCAGAGGGCAGGGTTGACCATTTAGCCGAGCAAATGTCAAGTGGGTACGGCGGAGCTCTCCTACCTAGGACATAGAGTGGGGAGTGGTAAGATAAGGCCAGAACCTGCCAAAGTGGAAGTCATTCAGGCATGGCCTGCACCTGTTACTAAAAAGCAGGTGAGGGCATTTTTAAGGACAGCAGGGTACTACAGAAAGTTCGACCCCGGTTATAATACCATAGCTGCTCCCCTCACAGACTTGACAAGGAAGAACAGGTCAGATAGGTTAGTGTGGACCCCAGCATGTGAGCAGGCATTCCAGAAGCATAAAGAAGTGTTGGTAGGACTCCCTGTGTTAGCCAGTCCAGATTACAGCAAATAATTTGTTGTGCAGATGGATGTTTCAAGCCATGGGGTGGAGGCTGTACTTAGCCAGATTTCTTCAGATGGGGTAAGAGCACCCAGTGGTTTATCTCAGTCATAGACTCCAACCCAGGGAGGAATGCTATACAGCTGTAGAAAAGGAATGTCTAGCCATAGTGTGGGCATTGCAGAAACTTCAGTCTTATCTGTACGGAAGGAAATTCACTGTTAAGAGTGATTGTGATTTAAGCCTGTCTGCACAGGACAGATATTGGAGGCCATGGATTGTCTTTGTTAGGTATTTCTGAGGCCTTTCCAGTTGGTGCAGGTTTTTGGAGAGGTACATAGCACACAGGGCATTATACTCAATTATTGGCCTCATGAGGGAGGAATACAGAGAGGTAATAGCCTCCTTTTTTCTGGATGCAATCCCTTTACTTATGAGATGAACCAAGTAAAAGGCTTTTCTGTCCACTGCCGCTACATGATGGTCGAATGTGAGATTGTTTTCAACTAAAGTACCCAGGTATCTCACCACAGGTAATCAGTAGGGGCCGTGTTTTTGCCGAATGGTTATGATAGTACTTCGTTTGCTTTTAACTTAATGCCATGACTTTGGTACCAGTCATTTGTTGCTGTGAGACCTTCTTGCAGTATGTTAACATCATCTGGGGAGTCAGTGACAGCAACCAACTTACAGTCACCTGCAGACTTGGTCAGCCACAGGCCCTTTGTCTTTGACTGGACCACTGAGAAGTAGATGCCAAATAGTAGGGGTCCCAGGACAGATCCCTGGGGAACACCACTAGTGACACGTCCGCTGTTGGAGGTGGTGGCACCTGTTGTGACTTTGTGGGCCCTGTCAGTGTGCCAGTTGGCCACCCACTGGACGAGATAGGGATTTACACCTAGTTGTGTTAGCTTTATGATGATGCCTGAGTTGGGGATTGTGTCAAAGGCCTTTACCAAGTCAAGGTAAACTGTACGTACTGATTTTCACTCATCCAGGGCCTTGGTAAACTGCTGTCAAAAAACGCTTAAAAACAAATTACAAATGTGCTCTTAATACTTAAAAACGAAACACAATTCCTTGAAAGAAGAAAAAATCAGCAGAAGGAAAACAGCTTTTGTTTAGAGATGGAAATAGTAATACCAAAGCAGAAAAAAGAAGCAGAGTTTACATGATGGAAAGACTGTGAAATATATTGACCAAACTGTCAGAAGCAACAATAAGCAAATAATTATCATCCAATTGAAATTTGAAATCTGTGCACACAGGACATTGAAATGTTTACCCTGATAGCTTTTCAATTATAAATCGTCAGGCGTCACCCTGTTGACTTAAGCTAACTGATTTCTACCCCATGATTGCTGTACTTCATAGGCAAATACTGCTTGTGTAATTTACACACCAACATTGATAACTGATAGAATAGCATTTTTTTCATTATTTTCCTGGTGTTGATGTAATCATGGTCCCTAACACCGAAGACAAAGAGGCTTTTGCTCTTGAAAAAACAATTAAACTTTCTATCAGGTTGAGTTCTCAATGTGTTAAAATTTGTGAGTTAAATCTTTGTTGAATTAGAGCTCAAGTGATACATAAGTAAACCCATTGAACAGCAAATGAAGAAAAGAAACGAGGACAGAGACAAGAGTAGTTGTTCAAAATGAATAATGTGATATAAAAGAATGGAAAGAAACAAAGGATTTACTGCATCAAGAGGTTGTCAAATATGATCACCAAACTGACAATAGGAGGTGAAAATAAGAGAAAATGAAGAATTCACCTCAGATTTAGATTAGGAAAGTTCAGACAGTGTTCTCAGAAAGTGGGGCATTAAAACTTTAAAAGAAGAAATTAACCAGGCATAGGAAGGATATCAATTGTTCAGAGCCAAAAGGGATTATATCAACAGAGCAATAAAATTAAAAAGTAACTTGCTTGACCAAATTAGTTGTGGTTATTTTACTGCCATGACTTTTGGTTGCACTGTTAACTCTGGATGATTGAGTGGCCTCAGGTATCCAGCTCTTGTATATATTGATACGCTATTGGTGTATGCATGCCATTCTTCAGTCCCTGTTGGTCTGTCTAGCATCCTGCTACTGGAGCTACAGCTGTACTTGTGGTTGTCACGTCAGAAGTTAGTGATTTTTGGGAATGCAGGAAGAGGTGTGATCATGTAACTCTAGAGAAATTAAACTGCTGTGCTAGCAATTTATACTAATTATACTGGACTTGTTTAAAATTAATTATTCTAAATATTAGTATATAATCTGTTTTAATTGCACATTGTCTTGCCTATTAAGTATTAGCATAATATATATGAATTACCATTTAGTTGCATACTGCATGGTTAAAACACTGTTTTCAAAGTCACCCCTTTCCAGTCAGTTTCTTGTTTTGTAATGTTTTCTGTCTTATACCTAATGTGCTTTCTGGTCTTAGGATTTGTGTTTTACCTGGATAGTTTTGCCACGAGGGCTTCCAGTTCTAGGGATATTAGTTTTGCTGTTCTCCCTTTTTGTTCATTGACCCTTGAGACCAGTATGTCTGAAGTGTAGAAAACATAAGGTAGACAGGGCAAATATGGTTAGGAGAAGTTTTCCCCTTGCTTGTCCTGATAAGGGTTGACTTGTGAAGCTGAATGTTATTCATCCCCCACCCAACGGTGAAATGGTGAGAAGACCAGTGTCTTCCTTGCCTCATGCAGCTACCTCAGAAATCAGATTTACATTGTATGCTGGTGAGCCGAACCTGAACAGATCCTCCCAAATATGTACATTTCCTGAGGTTGTACTATGGAATGCTAGTTCAATCAGAAATAGACCTGTGATTGTATCCAGTTTAGTACAAATACTTGATTTGGGCATTTATTATAGGGACCTGGCTGGATGACAACTCTGTGCTATGGCTGAACATTTGCATCCCTCTGAGTTATAGGTTGAGCCACAGTCCCAGACTAGGATGTCAGGGACAGCAGATACAAATTTCTGTGGGTATTTGTTTTTTCATCTGGCATGGTGTTAACCATGGTTGAGACTGGAGAATCTAACTCCTTTACATTTGCCCTTAGTGTATGAGTAAAGTACAGATTTCTCCTGCTGAACCATATACCAGATTATCTTCAAAATTATTTGCAACATTTCTAGGCTCTCCTACTGGCTTAGTTCATATATTCCCCAGCTTGTTAGTCCTCAGGGATTTAAGTATCTGTGTTGATGATGTGACTTGTGAGCTCATCATGGAACTTTGGTTTGAGATCTTTGGCTTCTCTCAGGGTGTTTCCCTGGCAGTATATAAGTTTAGGTATTATTTAGACTTAATTTTCACTTAGGTTTTGCAGCCATTTGGGCTGAAGATTACTTGCCCCACTTCAGGCTTCTTCTTATATCTTGTAAACATCCAACAGAACTGATTAAATGTAAAGACTTAAGGAAGTTGACTCTGGTGTTGTTTGTGACATTCTTTACCAGTTATGTGATGGAATTAATGAATAATGATCAGGATGTCCTTGTTGTGACATATAACATTGCTGTGATAAGTGCATTGGATCAAGTGGCCCCAGTAAGTGTATGCTTTTGTCTGTTAATTTGATACAAACCTAGGTTTTTGCATGAGATCCAGATAATCTGTAGGGTAAGACAGAGGCTGGAGCAGCAATAGGGTAACAAATGCCTTCCCAAAGCAAGCTTGTTCTGGATGAACTTTGTGCTCATTTCAGCCAGAGATTTCAAGTAAGATGACCTCCTTTATGTTGAAAGAATTCTGTCACTTTAACTCATCCAGGTACACTCTTTTGAGTTGTTGATAGACTGTGCTGTTCAGCCTGTCTGGCAAGCCAGAGGGATTTTCTTCTGATGGTTGTGAGGAAGTTTTATACCTTTGCGGATTGTAGCCCTTCAAGGCTAATTAAAACTTGCCTTAAATCAATATGACCAGATGTTTTCTATATTGTTCAATCATCTCTAAGAAATAGGAAGTTTCCATTACTGCTGAAAGAGACACAGGTGTCTTTACATCTCAAGCAATCATTTTTAATATGAACATGCTGGGGAACTGTGGACCTATCTGTAGATTATTGAAAACCTAGTTCATGCACACCTGTATTGTTACTGGGTGTCATATTCCTTGCTGAATCCTTATCAGCCCAACTTTAAGTCATAGTGATCCACACTTGAGGGGTCAGTGACCTCCTGAAGGTAAAAAAAAATCAAAGGAAGTATTTGATATTGGACTTTTTCTGACTCCTGGTGACCATATGACACTGCAGATAATGGAACCTTGATTGAATATCTAAGGGTATACTGTGGGTTGACTACTGTGATTAGATTGATTGATTTCACATCTTTCAGTCTATACTCAATGGGTTATGTCTAGGTTAAATTCCTGAGCCTCATATTCACTAGATAATGGTGTGCTTTGGGGATTAATCCTAGCTTTCCTGTTATTAATGATAGTTTATTCTGCCATAAGGGAGGCCATTTTATTGATAGGTATTTCTTTTCAATCATATGCTCATGATGCTCAATTTATCTCTACTTTTCACTGAAGATTGGGATAGATTTTTATAACCATGGAAGATCACTTGGAATCTATCCTTGAAATGATAATTTTAAATCTTATGAAATGTAAGCCATCCAAAACTGAAGTAATGTTGATATGCTCTAACATCCATCCAGCAAACATTCCACTGCTCTCTTCATTGATTATTTATGGAGGAAATCAGAGTTGGAGCTTGTCTCATATATTTGGAATCTGAACATTGTTCTCAGCTATTTACTAACACCTATGGGTCAGTGGTCAGCTGTCGCCAACACATTTATGTAAAGAATACATCCCAGATTAGGTGATGTCAGCCTGTGCCAATCTGTAGAATGACAGTAAATGTCCTAGTACTGTCCTGCCTCATTTACTTAAGTACTTTGTACTTTCATATGATGATCTGACCTGCCTGCAGTAGGTATAAAATTCAGCGACAAGATTATTGTTTGTCATACTTTGTACATGTTATATTATGCCTTTGCTGTGGGATTTGAGCTGGCTGGCTGTTGCAACCTGTTATGTAATTAGACGAGTCTTATGTGCATCTTCCTTGTCCTTTACAACCTTAATCCTATTATCCTACTCACCTGAAAGAGATGTTGAGGCTTTATTACATTTTGACATAACTCATGTCAGTGGTTGTAGGGCTGCTGGCTGTTTTAAAATCCTGACTCAGGAAATCAAGTAGTATTTAATATTCTTATCTTGCATCAACTGTCATCTTGGATTCAGGCATGTGAGATACAGCCTTCTTTTAGAAGCTTCCATAGGTTTCATCTTTTTAGAAGAGTTAATTTTAATCCCAGCAAAGGTAGTTACGTAAACTTTGGATTCCTGAATTTATCACTATATTCAGCTTGAATGATTGATTTGTTAAAATGTAATTGTTTTTGATCTCTGAATGTTTAAATCATTCATGGTCATGTAGTGATTTTTATTAACTGCAAAAGCTTAGAGCTAAACATCATGTTTTAAATAAATAAGTAAATATTTTAAATAAATTGAAACACATAGTAATCATATTGAGATTATAAGATATAATGATAAGGAAACTTAGAATGTACTAGCCCACTTTTGAACTGTCAAGACTTCAGTGACAAGTGCCGAAATACAGAAGAAAAAGACCATCACAAGCCCTTGTGCACCCCAAAGTTATATAAACCAGGTCCGAAATCACAATACCGTAGAGAAAAAGTATGCATTTTCAGTTGTTTAGTCTCCACATTCTGGGTATTGGCATTTCAGATGGTTACCAACCATCACTTTAAAGTCAAATCAATGCATATTTTTGCAAGTAAAAGAGGAATTATGTTAAAGTCTTAAAGATGAAAAGAAACATGCACAGAATGGTAATAATTAAGATGAAAATGATTTCAAGACACACAAAAAGAGTTTACCTAATTATACAATTGTTGAGTATCTTCAGTAGATTAAGATTATGAGATGTGCTTTGGAAATGCAGAATTAACTTCAAATCCAACTTCCAAATCTCTAGACAGTGCCCCAAAACATAAAAAAGAACTTAAAATTCTAAAAGAAAAGAAAGGAACTGAGCACAGCAACAAGAACATGAATGAAAATTACATCAATAGAACAACCTAAGAAACAAAGAGTTTGATCTATTAGCAGATTGTGGAATGTGGTCAGAAAACAAATATTGTTCATAAGCATGGCACACTATTATCTACTGGGGTGAATTATCTAAAAAAATGGGCACAATGGGAATTGTGCTCAATTTATGACGAACACTGTAGTGTATAGTGATGTACATATATATAGTGCCATGAAATGCATACCATCCGTCCAGAAAACAGTTGGCTTTCTACATGAGCAATAGTGTATAGTGTAGTGAGGTATATAATGTTAGTGCACATGAGTGCACAGTTGATATGAACACCACTTTACAGGACATATTAGGGGAAATAAAGACAACATGCCTTATATTTTCAGGTTCATTGGTTTGTAGCGCAAACTTTGTACTATATTTTGTGAAAGCAAACTGGTATAACTCTTTACTCCATCTAGTGGTAGAATGCCATTTGTACCACTCAGTCAAATGCCCTTCAGGGATCTGTGGGAAGGAGAACTACAGAGCACACATCATGCCAAAGGACACCACTGTAGTTCTTTATGAAAATATGCAACCAGTTTAAAAAAAAAATAGAAAATATAAATATATAAGCATATGTAAATCAGTAGGGAATTCAAACACAATTCAGCTATATGTACTATATAAAATATGTTATATAGAATAGGAAATGTCTGCTCAGGCCAACATTGACCAGGGATGGTTAGCATCACCATGGATGATGTGCAGGTGAAGCCTGTACTGACCTGACAAACTTCTGCTTTCATTATAAATGAAGATGCTTCAATTTTTAGGCTACATGTCTGGGAATATGCAGCTGGATGTGGGCATGCCCAGAAAAGGAAAGGCAAGTGATGTGATGCCCAGCCCTCCTGAAGGCACCAACTGCCATAGTAGGGAGCTGCTAGTCATGAACTGCAAAGTGCACCATTATAATGTTTGCAAGGATGTTATGGTCATGTCACAAATGCGGGAAACCTAACATCCTTTGTCTTCAGGTCCCCATAATGTATGCACTATCACATCACCCCATCTTCCTCTGAACAGCTCACAAGCTGGTATTTGTTTCAAAAAGGAGGTACTTGTGAGGGCTACTTTTCAAACAGGAGGTCCCATAATGCCACAGAAATTACAGATTGCATCTTTCCTGCTGTTACTAGGCATCCTTCTGTGCCAAAGGATGGTCTTAAAATTTTAAAACAACATAGCACATAAGTTACACCACTTTTCCACAGGCTAACAACCAGCACAGTACAGCAATGTTGGAGTAAGTGAGGTGTCATTGTTACCTGCCTAAATGCTACAGGTGTTCAGGTATCGTCATGACCACACCCTGTCACTTAGTAACAGGGTGGTTATGTGATGTGCTGATATAAGACTACACTCCACTATATCCAGCAGAGAATTACAGTGACAGTCACACTATTCTAAGTTGCCTGTAGGAATGCATAACTGCCAGTATCGGATTACAGACAGTTATAATATTTGGTAATGTAGGTTGCCCATAGGGCCACACTACAGCTAGAACAGAAGTACAAGGGCAGTCATGCCATGTGGAAAAGTAGCTTGCCTATAGGACCTTATAATAGCCAGTGCAAGTTTAAATAAACAATCATGCATGATGATGCCAAACTATAGTGCCATTACTGTACACAACAGCTATTATCAAACAGTGTAGAAGAACCATGACAACTGGATGATATATGACTGCTAGGCATGCATCCAGCTACACACAGGTATCACCCTGTCTTTAGATAAAGATATATAAGGAGTCAAAGAAAGAGCTGAGTTTGCAGTTATGCCTAAACTCTTGTATAAGTCCAGGTGGTAAGGATCATACTAACATTTAAGGTTTTTAAAATTGAGTCCATTAGGATTATTTTTGTTTCATATCCTTAAATCATTTTATTGCTTCAGTATGTTTAGGACCCATAGACAGTCAAGAGGACAGGGTAAACACTTATACCACACCACACTCATCACATAGCCCCTCAAAACCTACACCACCAAAACACACACATAGAAACACAAAACACACACCTACATTCACCGAGGCTCTCAGTAAAAATCTGCCCAAGCAACAGAGACCTCCAAAGCAGAAACGCAAGCAAGCTCCACCCCCCAACATAATCCAAATGACACACAGCCCACAAACTCTGTGTGCCAACCACCCACAGCCCATAAAGCATAACAACGTACCCAACACTTTAGTCATAGGTGACTCTATAGTCAGGCACACTGATGTTCTACTCACCAGGCTAAACAAGAAGAAAGTTACTGTCAGCTGCCTTCGGCTGCCAGGCTCCTCCACATAATGCACGCACTCAGGTCACTCCACAACAAGTACAAATATGACTCTGTCATTGTCCATGTTGGTGTGAATAACTTGAGACATACCTCCCTGGACTACATGAAAAGAGACATGGAGGAGCTCTCCGATCTTTTGGCCCAGGCAGGTATGACCCTAGCCATGAGTAGCATCCTGCCATCACCCAGAATGATACCACAGTACAAGGACAAAATGATTGAGATCTTCAGTTGCCTAAGCTGGTGTCATTCTAAGGGGATCCAGTATCTATCTGCCTGGGATGACATGATCGACAGACCACGATGCTTTGCCAGAGATGGCCTGCACCTGTCGCCCTTGGGATTCCTGATACTGGCTAAGGATCTTGCCACCCCTATAGTGCTTCTTTTAGGCAAGGTTCAACTGACAAATTCACCACCGTAACAGGTACAAGCAAGCAAAATCTGAGTTGTAATGCTACTCAATGCTAGAAGTCTAAACCTCAAAATGCACTCACTCGAGGCACTCCTTAAAATGGAGAACATCGACATCTGTGCAGTAACAAAGACCTCGTTCAAGGCTCCAGTGAGCACCCCTGCATTACCAGGCTATAATTCATACCACACCTTTTGGCCACCTAACCTGGATCAAAACACTAAAGGTGGAGGTGTGTCCGTATTCATTAAGGATATCCACATCTCCATGCTAGTTGCTCAGCATAATGCTTCCGAGATTATCCAAGTGCAACTAACTGCAGTGCGAATTGCAGCTTGCTACAGATCCCCCACCATGCCCCAGGATTCCCACTCCTCATTTCTTGATACACTGTAAAATATTAGGGTACAACCTAACACCTTAATAATGGGCAATTTCAACTACCCCACCATTAACTGGGAAAACTACCCATGTACAAACTCTTTTGCTCAACGTATTCTGGAATTCATAAATTCCAATGCCTTGGATGAACATATCCATACCCCCACCAGGGGCAGCAATATCCTAGACCTGGTCATTACCAACATGGGCGACTGGTGTTCCACACCAGAGGTCAAATCCTCAGTCAGATCTGACCACAAGCTAATCACCCTAGACATCCACATCCCGCCCCCACCTACCATTAGGGAAACCACTGTAAAAAAATTTCTCCAAAGCCAACTTCATGCTTAAGACAGAAGTGGCAAACTTCACGACACACATGCAGATGGACAATAGAGGTATGACTGCTGAATCCTACACAAATGCACTTTATAAGCACTTACACGAGTGCATGGATCGTGCAATCCCTAACAGGACCAAGATGCTATCCTCCTAAAAAAAAGGAAGCCAATCTGGTGGTCCCCTGCCATAAACAAACTCTACAACAGAAGAAAGAAACTGCTGCAAAACAAGAGTAAAATGCTATGATTGGAGGAACTCCCTGGTCAGCCTCAGTAAGAAGCTGAGATCCCTCCTAAAATCCTCCAAAGCTAGTTACGAAAACAAAATCGCCACTGCCACTGTTTCTAAAGACAACCACAAAGCATTCTATAGCTATGTCAAGAATCTCAATGGCAACACTCAGATCTGCTCTGAGTTACAGCACAATGGCACTAAATGTACAGAACCAACTGATATTGCCAACATCCTGGCAGATAGGATCACTGCTAACTTTACCCCCCCCTCTCACCCCATAAAGGGCCCATCTCTGTACTAGAAGAATGCAACTTTACTGTAATCACGGCTGCACAGGTAAAAGCCACTCTCCAAAGCCAAGAACACAGAATCCATGGGACCTGACAACATCCCAGGCTGCGTTCTACATGAACTGTGGAACGAACTGGCACCCCACCTAAGTACCATGTTCAATCATAGCCTCACCTCAGGCTTTGTGCCCACTGAATGGCACACAGCGATGGTTATCCCACTCCACAAAGGGGGATCCACCACGGATCCCAGGAACTACCGCCCCATTAGCCTGACAAGCCTGGTCTGCAAGACCATGGAACGTATCATCATGGAACTTATAAACAGAGACAATGGTAATCTCCAAACTCTGGACCCCACCCAGTTCGGGTTTGTAAAAAGCAGATCATGCCTTCTAAACCTGATAGACTTCTTTGAAGCAGTCACCAAAGCCGTAGATGAGTGTAAGGTGGTTCACACAGCCTATCTAGATCTCACCAAGGCTTTCAACACCATCCCTCACTCTGGAATTATAGATAAACTCACTAAACTAGGTATAAATCCCTATGTCAAAAGATGGGTTGCCAACTGGCTTACTGACAGAACCCATACTGTGAAAGTAGCAGACTCCAAATCCGACTTCAGACCATTGACAAGTGGAGTACCACAGGCTTCAGTCCTGGGTCCTCTCCTGTTTGTTATCTATTTCTCTGAAGCCCAGGTTAACACAGAAGGTCTTTCGCTAATGAAGTTCGCAGATGACTGCAAACTAGGAGCCATATTCAAAACTCCTCACGATGTGGACATCCTACAAAAGGGCCTCACTGAGACATATTCCTGGTGTCAAAGCCATGGCCTTAAGCTCAATGCCAAAAAGTGCATTGTCATCCCTTTTGGTAAAAACTATGTACCCATGAACTACCACATAGGCGGTAGTCTACTTAGCACCAAAAGTGTGATAAGAGACCTTGGGACACAGGTGGACAGTAGTCTCTCCTTTGATAGTCACATTGCCACAGTAGTCAGGAAATCCTTCTACGTGGCACACCTCATCACAAAAGGTTTCTCGTCCAGGAAAAAAGAGGTAATTGTTCCCCACTACTCATCACTCATTAGACTCATTATAGAGGACAATGGCTATTTTGGTATGTACCTCAGAAGACATCTACAACACCTGGAAAGGCCGCAGAAATACCTCACAAAGAGGATTACCAGCCTCAAACAGATGCCCTACGCAGACGTCTCAAAAAAACTCCAGCTTTACTCTGTTGCATATCGCCTACTCAGGGGCGATCTCTGCCTAACATACAAAGCTGTGTCAAACCCAGAGCTGTTGGACATGTTCCACTTAAAGAAATCCCAATCTCTCTGAGCTACACGCTGTAGGGACCTAAACCTTGTCACCACAATAAACTGAACATGCTGGAGGGATAGATTCCTGTCCCAGAGACTTCCCATACTCTGGAACAAACTACATATCTATATCAAACAAAGCTCGTCATTAGCACTCTTCAAGAAAAATCTTGATGATTGGATGGGAAATAGGAAATTTACCCCAGGGATCATTTCTGTGACTCTGCTCGACAGGGCCACAGGAAAATAATTTTCTTGAGTGGCAAAAGCCAAGGTACCTTTTTGGCTAAGCTTATATAGGCCCTAGGGCAATAGCCTAGTACCTACCTATATATAATGATTAGTATGTGTCTGTAGGCAGTCAAACTACTGCAGGATGTGGCTGGCAACTGCCTGAGATATGCCTGTTGTGTTCCCTGTGAGTCTTTGGAACTTGCCTCTGACCAGGATGGTCACAGCAGTTATGACCTCATTTGTTTGTCAGCTTCTCTCGTTAGGGGATGCCACAGTGTATCACTGGCCTGTAGACTGACTGGCAGTGGAGTTTTTATGATGTCGGGCTGACAGTGAATCACCAGTCCGCAGATTGATTGACAGTGGAGTTTTTATTGTGTCAAGTTGCATGCCTGGCGCCCAACCTTCACAGAAGGCACACACGCACGAACTTACTGCATGTCTTTAAAACTCACTGAACTGCAGGGAGGATATGCAGACTCTGCACAGAAGGCACTCCAGCCAAGAATCGAACCAAAGAACCTCTTGCTGTGAGGCGACAGCACTAACCACTGCAGCCTATGATCTCAGTTTGTAATACTGGTATATTTCTTCTGCCTGCAACTTCCTTTAACTGACACAGATGGCAAAGCTTATGCAGTGTCTGGCTGTTTGTAAAGAACCTGTCCAATTACTCTTACCTTGTAAGACCAGTGTATATTATACATGGACTTATGTTCCTCCTAGTGCACTTATATTACTTGGTTGGATGTTGAGGTATTTTTGCTGTTGATGACAGCTTCAGCAGTGATAATATGGCACACTATGAATGCTAAAATGATCATTTTAGCAACAGCATTTGTAGTAATATCTGCAGCTGTCAGCTCAAATATTTCTGCCCTTGTGTGCTTCTGTGTACATCATGTGGAATGCTTCTCATACATTTTGAACTACGTTATTTCAAAACTATGTGTCAGATATCTTATCTGTGTATTATTTCCATGCTATTTTTTGCCAGTGTTGTACCTGTGATGCACACTGCCTGTACTTGTGTCTTTGTGAACTTCATTCTAACTCTGTATGTGCTCTTTACCACATACATTAGCTACATCTAAAACATTTTTAATGACAGGTACCGTCAGAGTGTAAGACCGTGGGCCAGGTTTGTTTACTGTAAGGTGTGCAAGGTGTACAACAAGCTGAACACCTTCTAGTAAACTTTTGATATTCAGAGACAGTCCTACATGGTGCTTTTGCACAAAAGATGTGCAGCACCACATTGGTCTGTCTACAGGGTCATGTAATATGTTAATGAGGCAGTTCAAGGCAGAGGCATATGCTAATTAGCCACATGCTTTACCCAGAACTGCCTCCAGGAAGGCATCTAAACTTCAAATGATAAAATTACTCATCTGTGTAGATTACTACTGCTGCTCCTTGAACCTTTTAGTAGTGAACACGGCCAAAAGGTAGAGTTCATCTATCATGGTAGAGGTAAGTGCTGGACAGTTTAGTGTTAAGTTAGCGTTAGGAGGTGTGTGTGTGTCTGTGTGTGTGTGTGTGTGTGTGTGTGTGTGTGTGTGTGTAAGGGGCTCTATGTATGAGTATATGTGAATGTGACAGTAGTAGGATAAGTTAGGCAAGTGTATTTGTGTCTGTTTGTGTGTGTGTGTTTATGTATTTGTGTGTGTGGGGTGAATGGATGAGTGCCTGTGAGTGCGATTGGGTGGGGGGTGTTTTGTGCGTGCATGCATGTGTGTGTGTGTGTGTGTGTGTGTGTGTGTGTAAAATGAGTGTGTTTATGTGTGTATGAAAATATGTGCTGGGTGGCTGTCATACTTCCATACACCCCTTGATTAATGTGTAGAGCCTGCAACATTAGGATGGGGAACCACTAACCACAAGAAATACTATCTTAAATGCATGCTTGAGTGCCACTTAAACACAACATGGGTTGGGGGAGGAACACTAGTCACTAGGAATGCACAATATGGCATGCCTTAAATGCACATATGTACAACAAAAAGGTGCAAGGAATCAGTAGACACAAGGGATATGTAGCGTGGCTTAAAAGGCACCAAAATGAACTTAATCCCCGTACCCTCCCACACAGGATATCAGCTCTGTGCCACCACTATACACCAGCAATAAATTATGAAAAGAACTACGTTATAAAAAAACCCACAAAGTATGAGGGGATGGAGAGGCTTTTAATCCAGGACCTTTAATACACAAAACCCCTGCATTAGCATATGATGCTAATTGATAAATTAGTACAACAGTACTTTTTAAATATATATTGAACATATTGCGCATTATGCAGTGCCTGCAACATGCTGTAGCATACAGGGGAGAGGGACAGAAAATGTTATGCTCTTAAATTTTTCCCTTAGACCTGCTAGTTCTCTCCTTTCCTACACTTTTACTAGCTTATCAGTCTAGCACTTTACCAGACTTCTTGTAGCAATTATTGTAGCACACATAAGTGCTATCAGCAATAAACGTTCTACAAGGAAACCGCTACAGTACTTATTATTAATACCCACCCATCCAGACATGTCTAAAGGTCAGTTCACGGTGCTTTCTCCTATTAACCTGATGAACTTGGGCATCCTGAGGCAGAGTAGCAACTGCCTCATGTACACCGACAACCCTGTCCTTTTACCTCCCTGGACTACATGAAAAGAGACATGGAAGAGCTCTCAGATCATGTGGCCCAGGCAGGTATGGCTCTAGCCCTGAGTAGCATCCTGCCTTCTCCCAGAATGATACCACAGCATAAGGACAAAATGATTGACTTCAACAATTGACTAAGCTTCTGGTGTCATTCAAAGGGGATCCAGTATCTACCTGCCTGGGACGACATGATCGACAAACCACGATGCTTTGCCAGAGATGGTCTGCACCTGTTGCCCCTGGGATTCAGGTTACTGGCTAAGGCTCTTGCCACCCCTATAGTGCCTTTTTTAGGCAAGGCTCAATGGACAAAACCACCACCGTAACAGGTACAAGTATGCAAAATCTGAAGGTAATGCTACTTAATGCTAGAAGTCTAAATCTCAAAATGCAGACCTGGTTTAAGGCTTCAGAGGGCACACCTGCAATACCAGGCTACAACTCATACCACACGTTTCAACCACCAAACCAGGACCGAAACACTAAAGGTGGAGGGGTGTCCATATTCACCAAGGATATTCACACCTCCAGGCTAGTTGGCCAACACAGTGCATCCAAAATTCTCCAGGTGCAACTAACACTAGGTAAGACTGCAATCCAAATTGTAGCTTGCTACAAATCCCCCACCATGCCCCAAGATTCTCACTACACCTTTCTAAACATACTGGAAAATATTAAGATACAACCAAACACCCTAATAGTGGGTGATTTCAACTACCCTGCCATTAACTGGGAAAACTACTCGTGTACCATCACCTTTGCCCAACGGTTCTTGGAATTCATAAATTCCAGCTCCCTGGATTAACTAATCCATAGTCCCACCAGGGGCTCCAATATCCTGGACCTGGTCATTACCAACATGGGAAATCGATGCTCCACACCAGTGGTCACCCCTTCGTTGGTTAAGTCTGACCATAAGCTAATCACCTTTGACATCCACATCCCATCCCCACCCCCCAGTAAGGAAACATCTGTAAAAAACTTCTCCAAGTCCAATTTCATGCTACTCAAGTCCGGACTGACAAACTTCATTATACCCATGCAGACGGGAACTGAAAGTTCGACTGCTGAATTCTACACTAAAGCACTGTACGAGCACATCCACTTGTGCATGAATCGTGCCATCCCAAATAGAACCAAGATGCTCTCCTCCAAAAAAAATGAAGCCAATCTGGTGGTCCCCTGTCATAAACAAACTATACAACAAAAGGAAGAAACTGTTACAGAAAAGAGGAAAATCCCAGGATGCAAAAAGCTCCCTTACCAGCCTCAGTAAGAAGCTGAGATCCCTCATAAAATCCTCCAAAGCTAGTTATGAAAATAAAATTGCCAAAGATTCCAAAGACAACCACAAGGCATTCTATAGCTATGTCAAGAATCTAAATGGCAATGCTTAGATCTGCTCTGAACTACAACAGAATGGCATTAAATATACTGATCCCAAGAACATTGCCAATATCCTGGCAGATCAATTCAGTGCCAACTTCACCCCTCCTCGCCCTCTAAAGGGGCCATCTCAATACTGAAAGATTGCCAAATTCTGGTCATCATGGCCACACGGGTAAAAAATGCACTCTCCAAAGCTAAGAATACAGCATCCATGGGACCAGATGACATCCCAGGCTGTGTACTACATGAACTACAAAATTAACTGATACTTCACCTAAGTGTCATATTTAATCATAGCCTCACCTCAGGCTTTGTGCCCACTGAGTGGCGCACAGCTGCAGTTATCCAACTCCACAAGGGGGAATCCACCTTGGATCCTGAGAACTATCATCCCATCAGTTTGATGAGCCTGATCTGCAAGCCCATGGAACTTATAAACAAAGACACTGGTAACCTTCAAACACTGGACCACACCCTGTTTGGGTTCGTAAAGGGCCGATCGTGTCTGCTGAACCTGACTGACTTCTTTGAGTCAGTCTTCAGAGCCGTGGACAAGGATAAGGTGGTCCACACAGCCTATCTGGACCTCGCCAAGGCCTTTGACACCACCCTCCACTCTGAAATCATAGATAAACTTACTAAGCTGGGCATAAATTCCTACATCACTCAGTGGGTTGCCAACTGGCTTACTGACAGAACCCACACTGTAAAAGTAGCCGACTCCAAATCCAGCTCCAGACAAGTGACAAGTGGAGTACCTTAGGGTTCAGTCCTGGGACCACTCTTTTTTGGCATCTACTTTTCTGAAGTACAGGCCAACACTAAGGGACTCTGGGTAATAAAATTCGCAGATGACTGTAAACTGGGAGCCATTATTGAATCCCCAAATTATGTGGATATTCTACAAAAGGGCCTTACAGAAACAGATGCTTGGTGCCAGAGCCATGGGCTCAAGCTCAATGCCAAGAAGTGTATAGTTATCCCCTTTGGGAAAAAACATGTACACATGAATTACCACATAGGTGGCAGTACACTAAACACCAAAAGTGTAATAAGAGATGTAGGAACACAGGTGGACAGTGGTCTCACCTTCGATAACCACAACAGTCAGAAAATCCTTCTATGTGGCACACCTCATCACTAAGAGCTTTTCATCCAGAAGAAAAGAGGTCACTGTCTCACTTTACTCATCCCTCATTAGACCCATCATAGGGTACAATGCCCCGTTTGGTATGTACCTCACAAGACATCGGCAACAACTGGAAAACCCACAGAAACACCTCACTAAAAGAATCACAGGCCTAAAACTGATACCCTATGCTGACCGACTAAAAAACTCCAGCTATACTCTGTCACATATTGTCTGCTCAGAGGCGATCTCTGCTTAACATACAAGGCCATGTCAAACCTAGAGCTGCTGGACATGCTACACTTAAAGAAATCCCAATCTGTCAGAGCCACACGCTCCAGGGACCTAAACATTGTCATCACAATGAACAAAACATGCTGGAGGGATAGGTTCCTGACCCAGAGACTCCCCATACTCTGGAATAGACTGCCCATACATGTCAAGCAGAGCGCCTCCTTGGCCCTCTTCAGAAGGAACCTTGACGACTGGGTGGGAGATAGGAAATTTACCCCGGGGATTACGTTAGTTGCCCTGCTAGACGGGTCCAGGGAAGTAAATATTGTGAGAAGAAATAGCCAGGGAATTGTTATGGCTAGTCTTGTATAGGCCCTAGGGCCGATAGCCTAGTACCAACCTTTGAACCTGTCAGCCTTGTAGGATAACAACTTTTGCTCTTGTGTGCATTTACTGAAGAATTGAAGTTTGAAACTTAGATGTCTGTCATTAAGGACTAACTAATTATCCATGAATTACCAGGGCAGGAGAAAAGGAGACATTATGGACATTCTGACAACAGAGACAGGTATGGGGTATGGTGAGTCTCTATGGGTGTGGGCTTGTGCATATCAGAGTGACTGAGTGGGAGGGGTGTCTCTACTAACACTATGCAGCCACCATTGTTAACTACCACAAGAAGTTCTGATCTGCACTCCATGGTAATTAACTGCAATACATACACATGCAAATAAGCAAATAATAAGGTCTTTCCTCATAGCAGCTAATGTGCCTATGAAATGTAAAACACTGCATCAAGGAAACAGGCCTATTTTTGTGGCCCTTATGCCCACAGTGGGTATCTTTATGAATACCCGGGCAAGTGTAAGGAAAAACAGAATGTACTTTAACTTCAAATTACAGATGTTTGCTCAGTATTCTAATAAAGTAAAGATGATTATAATGTCTTAGAAAAAAAAAATCAAGGATAAAGATGAGCAATTTCTGCAAAAAAAAAAGGAAGTTACGATATCAACAAAAGATGAAATAAATGGAGTTTGTAAGATCAGTTGATTATGGTATATGGTCAGTAGAGTGAAAGATTGAAGCTATAAGTGGAAAATTTGCTTCACATTTAAATAGTTTAAAATCTTCACTCAGCAGTCCACTGAAGAAAATAGAATATCAGTGTCATAAAAGAGGAAATGAGCTACTCACATTGAAACAAAAGCAGTTGCTCAAAATGAAAATATGCAGAAGACAGGTGACTTATGATTACATAATTATAACTGCATACTGACAGCATGAAAATTTAAAACTGAGTCTCTGATGGTCCTGGAAATATGATGTGCTACTCAACTATGCTTAGCTGAGGAATATCACCATAACTATTGCGTGCAAACATGCATGCTAACAGTCATATCTCTCAGCTGTCCAAATTTTCACAGAATGTCAGGATTTCTGCCTCATATTCTTGGGCTGTTCCTCATAAAATGTTTGGTTTTCTGGCAAATCACCGATGACTGAAGTTACTATATAATAGGTTCATAGGTTCATACTAGGCTATTTGCCCTAGGGCATTTATAAGCCTAGCCAGAGTGTGTTTGGCTTTCACCACCCATTTTAAATTAATTTTACTATGCCCTTTTTCGAGGTTAGTATACTGTGCCTCTGTCTAACAGTGACACAGAAGTGATATCCGGGGTAAACCTACGATCTCCCATCCACTCAGCAAGATTCCTCTTGAAGAGAGTCAATGAGGGACTCTGCCTAACCTGGACTGGGATTTTATTCCAGAGTGAAGGGAGCCTCTGGGTTATGAATCTGTCCCTCCAGCATGTCCTATTTATTTCAGTGCTGAGGTTCAAGTCTCTCGAGCGCATAGCTCGATGGGATTTGGATTTTCTGAGGTGCAGCATGTCCATTAATTCCGGGTTGGACATGGCTTTATATGTCAGGCACAGATCGCCTCTGAGCAGGCGGTATGCCACTGAGTAGAGCTGGAGTTTCTTTAACCGGGCAGCATATGGCATCTGTTTGAGCCCTTTGATCCTCTTGGTGAGGTACTTTTGGGGTCTTTCCAGTTGCTGCAGATGTCTGGTAAGGTACATCCCAAAAGGGGCATTGTACTCAGTTATGGGCCTGATGAGGGATGAGTAAAGAGGCACGATGACCTCCGCTGATCTAGATGTGAATCCTTTCATGATTAGGTGGGCTATATAAAATGTTTTTCTAACCACTTTGGCCACATGGTTGTCAAATGAGAGATTGCTATCAACTTGGGTCCCCAGGTCCCTAATTATTTCTTCTGTACTTAATGGATTACCACCTATGTGGTAATTTGTGGGCACTTTGTTTTGCCAAAGGGATGACTATACACTTTTTGGCGTTTAGCTTGAGGCCATGGCTCTGGCACCAGTTGTCTGTTTCTATGAGGCCCTTTTGGAGGATGCTTGTGTCGGCTGGAGAGTCGATTATGGCACCCAGTTTGCAGTCATCTGCGAACTTGGTCAGCCACAGTCCTTCCATGTTGGCCTGTACCTCCGAGAAATATATACCGAACAAGAGAAGTCCCAGGACTGAGCCTTGTGGGATGCCACTTGTAACTGGTTTGGAGTCTGACATGGCTCCAGCAATTCTAACCATGTGGGTTCTGTCCTTGAGCCAGTTTGCAACCCATCTAGTGACATAGGGGTTTATATTTAAGCTGGTGAGCTTATCTATAATGCCCGAGTGGGGTATTGTATCGAAGGCTTTTGCAAGGTCCAGGTAGGCTGTGTGGACCACCTTCCCCTCGTCAATGGCATTGGTGACTGTTTCAAAGAAATCAACCAGGTTTAAGAGGCAGGATCTGCCCTTAACATAGCCGAACTGGATAGGATCCAGTGTCTGTAGGTCCACAATATCTTTATTTATGAGGTCCATGATGATCCTTTCCATAGCTTTGCAGACCAAGCTAGTCAGGCTTATGGGGCGATAGTTTCCAGGATCCGTTGAGGCACCACTTTTGTTGCTGTACGCCACTCTTTGGGTACATATCCTGTAGTAAGGCTGAGATTGAACAGTAGTTTTATATTTGGGTTTAGCTCTTCTTGGAGTTCATGTAGGACGCAGCCCGGGACACCGTCTGGTCCTATTGATGCTGTGTTTTTTGCTTTGGAGAGGGCAGCTCTTACTTGAGCATCTGAGATGTCAGGGGGGCAGCACTCTGCTGGGATAGATATTTGCTCTTTTGGTGGGGAGAGAAGTTTGCGCTGAACCTGTCAGCTAGGACGTTGGCAATGTCTGTGGGTTCGGTGTATTTTTTGTCATTTTGGACTAATTCTGAGCATATCTGGGAATTCCCACCCAGGTTCCTAACATAACTAAAGAAAGCCTTGTGATTATCCTTAGTGTCCTGTGCAATTTTTCTCTCAAAGCTGGCCTTAGACGATTTTATGAGTGCCCGTAGTTTTTTGCTAATACTGATCAGAGATGCCTTCCCTTTTTGGGATTTTGCTCTATCATGTAGTAGCTTCCTCCTTTTATTGTATAGTTTGTTTATGGCTGGGGTCCACCAGACAGGATGTCTGCCTTTGGAGGATTGGGTCTTGGTTTTATTTGGGATTGCATGATCCATGTATTCCTGAAGGTGTTCATTGAATGCTTTTATAAAGGATTCTGCGGTCTAGGCCATATTTTCCACAGGCCCGGGGGCTTTGAAGGATTCCACCTCGGTTTTGAGGAGTGTGAAATTTGCTTTAGAGAAGTTTTTCACTGTGGTTTTCAGGGCAGGGGGTGAAGTCGGGATGTGAATATCCAGTGAGATTAGTTTATGGTCTGATCTTACCAGTGAGGGATACACTTCTGGTCTGGAGCATAGAGTCCCCATGTTGGTGATGATCAGGTCCAGTATGTTTTCCTCTCTTGTGGGAGTGGTAACAAGTTGTTCCATAGCATTTGAGTTTATAAATTCTAAGAACCTTTGGGCTAGGGTGTTGGAGCTAGAGTAATGCTCCCAGTCTATGTTTGGGTAGTTGAAGTCGCCCAATATAATGGTGTTTGGAGAGACCTTCATATTTTCCAGTGTTCTCAGGAAGGCCGAGTGGGGTTCCTGGGTTTGGGAGGGTGGTCTGTAGCAGGCTATAAACTGGAAGGCAGTTTTACCCACTGTTAGTTGCACATGGATAGTCTCTGATGCTTCGTGCTGTGCCACCAACCTGGAAGTGTGGGTATCTTTGACGAATATTGATACTCCCCTCCTTTTGTGGTTCGGTCCAAGTTTTGGGGCTGAAAAGCATGGTATGAGGTATAACCTGGTAGTGCTGGGGTGCTCTCGGAGCCTTGAACCAGGTTTCTGTTACTGCACAGATATCGATGTTCTCCATGCTAAGGAGAGTTTTGAGTGCATGCATCTTGAGGTTTAGACTTCTGGCGTTGAGTAGCATTACTCTTAGTTTCTTATCCCTTGTGATACCTATGGAGGTGGGTTTGTCTTTTGAGCCTTGCCTAAAAAAGGCACTATGGGGGTAGCAAGAGCCTTTGCCAATATCTGAAAGCCCAGGGGTGACAGGTGCAAGTCGTCCCTAGCGAAGCATCGTGGCTTGTTGAGCATGTTATCCCAGGCTGACAGGCATTGGATCCCCTTTAAATGACACCAATACTTAAGTCAATTGTTGAAATTGATCATCTTGTCTTCATATTGTGGCATCATTCTTGGTGAGGGTAAGATGCTACTCAAGGTCAAGGTCATACCAGCCTGGGCTACATGCTCAGAGAGCTCCTCTATGTCTCTTTTCATGTAGTCCAGGGAGGTACGTCTCAGGTAATTCACACCAGCATGGACAATGACTGAGTCATATTTGTACTTGCCTTGGAGTGACCTGAGTGCTTGTGTTATGTGGCGGATCCTAGTGTCAACAGGCAGCTCACCGTGACCTTCTCCTTGTTCAGCCTGGTGAGCGGGACGTCAGTGTGCCTGACAATAGAGTCACCTATTACAATTGTATCAGGTGTGTTGTTTAGCCTTAAGGGCTGTGACTGTTCGGCACACTGGCTTTGTGAGCTATGTGTTGCACATGTTTTGTTTTGACAGACATTTGAGTTTCAGACTTCATATCTGTCAGAAAATGTATTCTAATACAATCCTATTTTAACAACTTTCTAAGTTTTTAAGAGTAATATAATATTTAAAATCTGCTGCTATTTTTAGGCCACAGTCCCGCCAGTATTTTAGGCTTTGTCAAGATTTCTTGCACTAAGAAGTTGAGAAGTATGCTACAAGATACTGCACCCCCCCCATAAAATCAATATCTGCAAAACTAACCTCTGTCATTATCTTACTAATTTACCTCCATATCATTTAACAATTTACCTCCATATCATTTAACTTGCTATTCTGTATTAACTCTGTCTACTATTACCTCTATCTTCCTCAATTTATGTAAGTCAGAATCTCAGATTTCACTTTTGTTAAATTCATAATGTATTCCTACTGACTGTCAATTGCAGTAATCACAACATTTTCCAATAGGTAACCAATTATTCTAGGATACATATGTGAATGAACACTGTTAGTCTTGTTAATTCTTGTAATTAATATTGCAGTACAGAAGAGTGACTATTGCTATCTACTATGCATAACTTTGTATGAATGTATTTATTAAATATTTGTTTACTGGGAAAGTCAGACTTGGAATCTTGGAATGAGCCAATTTTCAGCAGAGGCCCAGGGAGAAATGCTCCAGATGCATGTCTTTGTGACATGTGAGAAAACTGGAGCACCTGGGGGAATCCCACACAAACACATGGAGGACATGAACACTCCACACAGAAGTGACCTCAGACAAGAATCAAACCAGAGAACCTCTTGCTGGGAGGTGACAACAGTAACCGCTGCATCACTGCACTGTCCATATGTCATCTCACTGTATGCAGTTATCTCTTGTTAACCTATAGCATGTGGATATGCACATGTAGCATTTAGTCCTTTATATATTGTTTTGTTTGTTTGATTCCATGTAGAGCTTTTCTCCCCAGGCCTCCACACTGAAAAGGGTTTTACCCAGTTGAACTTTCCCAGTAACAAATGTAAAATAAATACATGCATACATACATACATACACAAATAAATAAGTAACAATTTTCTAAAGCATGAATAGTAGCTAACCAGAACAAATTATTACCAGAATATGGTTTAGACTAAATTGCTATCTTGATGGCACTGCTCCCACATAGCTTCAATGATGTTAAAACAGTTCCACCAATGGGAGATATCCAGCAAGTGCACACCTCTCATTAACAATGTAAAACTAAGGAGCAGTCTGCATTTATGCCTAACTAGCTGCAGTCTTTTATGTCAGTTTTAGCCTTAGGCATGCATGTGTACCATCAGGAGTGCTGTGTGCACCATTGTTCTAACTGAAATTGCAATAGGACCTTCACTCAAATTTACCAAAAGTGATAAATATTCATTTACATGCGACTCTGAGGTCTTTTTTTAAAAACCCAGCTACTTGCTCAAGGAAATGCTAACACAAATAATTATTCTAACTGGCGACCTGTATCCATTCCTTTCCACAAGAATACCATACTACATCTCACTGTAGCATATCTACTATCTGTCTACTGACTCCGCAAAGTAAATAACCTACTAAAAGAAATAACGTCTTCCACAAATAATATCAGAAATCTCATAATACTTATAAACTTCATTCTGAACCTGTTCAGTCCCATTTTCAATTACCTGAATACTCTTCTAATACAGCTCATTCTCACCCAGCTGATATCTCAACCCACTCGACTCAATCTTAATACGGCTCACTGCTCCCTCCCAGATCTCATATTAACTAACAAACCTTCTTTTATCTGAAATATTACCATCCTTCCACCATCTTTCAGTGACCGCTGCCCTATTAATTTTCATATCAGTAATCCATATGTAATCATACTCCCAAACTTATAGCTTTCTGTGATAAATCACAAAAAAAAAATTCTTCTTCTTTCGGCTTTTTCCTGGTTAGGGGCCGCCACATCAGATCACCTGTCCGCTCATTATTGGCAGTGGAGTTTTACAGTGTCGAGTTGCCACCCCGTTGCCCAAACTTCCTTGGAAGGCACACACACGCACTCACGCTTAGGGCCAATTTAGAGCATCCAATCCACCTACAGCATGTCTTTGGAATGTGGGAGGAAACCGGAGCACTCAGTGGAAACCCATGCTACCACAGGGAGGATATGCAGACTCCACACAGAGGGCAACCCAGCCGAGGATCGAACTGGAGAACTCTTGCTGTGAGGCAGCAACTCTAATCGCTACAAACTTAAATCCACCCTCTCTTTAATGGACTGGTCACCAGTTCTGAATTCATCTGACCCAAACACTGCTGCAGAACTGCTCACCCTTATACTTACTGACCTGCAAAATTCCTGCTTCCCAGTAATCCAAAGACTATACAACCCTAAAACTAACAACTGGTTAACCTATGAGATTAAAACTCTTCTACAACTCAGAGATAAGGCATGGCATTCTTAGAGAGTACTTCCTACAACTATAAACAGGCAGCGCTACACCCATCTATGCAACATTGCCAAGCAAGCTATATGCTGTCATAAAAATCACCTGATGAAATCAACCAAAAACTTCTTGAAAGAGGTCAGCCATGTTACAGGTAGGAAGACCCTTCCCTCCATGATTTCCACATCCTCTCAACTTCTTACCTCTGATTTCCTTTCTCATTTGAGCAACCTTCCCAGCTCTTCTTCTAGCCAATCCCAAACGGCATCTGACACCCCCACCTCCCACCCATACATCCCTTCATTCTGCATCAGAACTATCACACCCAAGAACATCTACCCTCTGCTTGAACAGATTAAACTTGATAGCCCCCCAGTACCTGTGTATTACACTTAATATTATGAACAATATCTGTAAGAATGCCTTTGTAAATCTTCTCCCTAAGAAACCCAATCTGTAAGTCTAACTCCTAACACATTACCCCCTTGATAGGCCTAAATCTAATATGCAACATCAACAAAACCTGCCGGAGAGACAGGTTTGTTTCTCAGAGGCTGCTCCATCTCTGGAATAGACTTCCCTTACATGTTAGAGTTCCTCGCTGACCCTCTTCAAGCGCAACCTTGATGAGTGGATTGAAACCACAAATTTGTCCCAGGGGTTCCACTTTTGTCCCTCATTGACAGGCGCTACAGGTGTTGACTGAGGTTTCTTTTTTTGGGGGGGGGATAAACTCTTGGCTAGGCTTGTAAAGGCCCCAGGTCCATTAGCCTCGTAATCTCCTATGATCCTGTGATCCAACCCATCAGACTTTCATCCCTTTTCTATTTTCCCTGTCATAGGAAAGATTCTGAAAAAAATTAGTTTACTTGAAACTACAGTCAATATGTCAACCAATCCTACCTTCTATCTCATAAGCAGCATGGCTTTTGGTCTGGTCACAGTATATCCACAGCCATCTGGACACTTGGCCACAAAATTGCTCTTGGAATAGACAAAGCCATAATTACTGGAGCCATTTTTATTGACCTCACCAGAGTCTTTGATCTTGTTGATCACTAAGTTCTTCTAGACTATCTCACTGAAAAAGGCCTTAGTGATGACATACTGCCCTGGTTCAAAAACTACCTCTCTAACCACCACTTCTCAATTAATTTCAATTCGTCAACTTCTACATCAGCCCCTTTGCTGAAAGGTTTCACCCAAGGATTGATTCTGTCACCTCTCCTTTTTTCTATCTAAATCAACAAACTGCCTTTTGACTCCCCCCAAATTCCTTTCCTGATTAATGTTGATGACGTGGTCCTATTCCAGACGAACCACTCTGTCTGCTCTCTTGAACTCTAACTTCAGGCTATTTTCATGCCCTTATTCAGAGAGTCAGTGATAAACAATTACTACTAAGCTCCTCAAAAATAAACCTAATGTTTTCTGGCTTTGGGCAAATGTTTACTTCTATCCCTAGGCCTCTAAAAATGATTGATCATCTTAATAACATTATTGAGAATATCACTTCATTTAAATACCAATAGATTTGATTGGACCTCTCCCTAAACTTCAAGCCCACACAAAAAATCAAGTATCTCCTATTGTGGGCTAATAGGGTCTTTCTTTTTCTATCCAGACCCTGTAGAAATGTCATAACTAAAGGTATCTTACTGGTTCAAATTAGAATATCTTCTCAATTATTACAGCTTCTAAATATATGTAGCAGCCATTCAGTCCATCTCAAATATAATTTCTGGATTCATCACTCTCTCCTCAAGAAATGAACTCCACTGCAAAACCACTGGCTACTTGTGAAACAACGTGTTGACTTTCTACTTGCTTCTCAACTGTTTAAACTTATCAGGAATAAGACCTTCCCCCCAGCAGCCTCCAGACTATTCAAAGATGTACCAACATAACCTTAGACATCTTAGCTACTCATGGCCTCTCCTCCAAACCCCCCAAACTAGGCTTTACTACAAAGACCATGCTTTCTCAGTTTTTGCTCTCAGACTGTAGGTGATCAGTTCTGTACTCTAGTTAACAAATTCAAAATAAAAGTTAAATAAAAATTAATACATAAAGACAGCAGATAGATATGATGAATACAGCAATCTTTAGAAAATCAAAGTTGCTGTTGTTTTCCCAAATCCATCCAGCCATCCTCAGCCCCTTTTTCCAGTTTTGCAAATGGGGTCAGGGTGTCAATTCAATAGTGACAGTCATCTCAAGTCAAGGTTTACACCGCTGGGTAGCTATCCCTGTAGCGGTAGTTCATCTGTACCACTCACTCACACCTAATAGATAGTGGACATAGGACTTCAGTACCACATAGCACTGTGTCCACTGTTGAATGTGAACAAATACATCACAGGTGTTATACACCACAATATGATGCCCTGTCACACTTCTGAGCGACATCTAGGTTTTTTGGCATCTTGGGTAATGCTTTCATTGAGGGCCAAAAAGGCTTGATTAAAAACAGACATGCCATTCAGTGTAATAGACTGAAAAAATGCCATTCTGACTACCATATCTTATTCATGCCTACAGCACCTTTTTGTATACTTTTATTCAACAGCCATAGTTCTTTATGCCTTTCAGACATTTTTTTGAAGCTAGCCTCCTTAAAGGCATGCATTATAAGTTAATAATAGGAGCTTAAGAAAGGACAAGGAATACATTTACAAAATGACACTAAATTGTTAGTCTCTGGTGTACTACAGTGGTGATATTAGTCATTATTTATCATTTCTTTTTCATATTTTCATGAATATCTTCAAGACTGAGATAGCTACATTTCATAGTGGGAGACACAAATACAGTGTGACTGCCCATATGTAATACACTGTACTAAAAATACTGCCAGTTGTAATTTTGAAGATATACAATAGTTCCATATGTATACTGACATTTCTTACTAACTGATTTACAAACTGTTGTCTGGCATTGGATAACAGTTTGCATGATGTTGAAGAAATTTTTTTTTTATACTTGCAGTGCAAGTTACACATCTTGAGTCATATTCCATGTTATTTATATTGTTAATTATACAAACAAGCATAATTCTCACATTTCTTTAAATATCTCAATGACTGAGCACCCAAAAAGGGAATGTCATGTTTTAATCTGAAAGCACAAGCATGAGTGAACATAAATGGTCTGACTGTGTTTAGGATGTACAGTTTCCAAAATATGAAAAGTTGTGTGTGAAACTTTAAATAAAAATATAATGCTGTGTGTGTGTGTGTGTGTGTGTATGCACACACATATTTATAATAATATATTACAGTAACTATGCGATGGCTATGCATGCAGAGGTCTACTGTCTTTTGAACAGAGTTAATAAAACCAAATCAAATATTAACTTAAAAGTCAACTTGGAACAAACAGCTCACCGAAAGCTGGAAATACAGGCACCAGAATTGTACTTAAAGGAAGATTCCCTTAAATCCTTTTAAAAATCGCTGCTCGTGATTTTAAAATCAAATCCTTTCATTTATACATAAAGTGATAAGCGCCTTCGTCTCTTTATATAAAAGACTTCATCAGACAAACAATCAGATTACACTCATGCATAAAATGTATTTTAGATAAAATTCACTTAATATAACCATGTGATTTTCAAGCCTCCCAGCAAATTCCACCCAATTCATGAAACACTTTTAGATCATAGCAGTTTACAAAATGTAAATAACACACTTGTAGATCAATATGTATGTAAGCCTTTAAGAAGCTTTCTAGTGGCTTGCACAAGTGTATAAATACTGAGCACATGCAAGCCTGACTGTCATTTTGTAGTAAGCTGTTGAGATGTAAGCATGTATGTCTGTGTAGTTTGTTAGTTAATCAGTTTGTTTATATTTTATAGTGTTGCTATCCATCCTGATGTGTTTCTATGTAATAAAGCATATAAACAAACTACCCCACCTGTTTGTCATCTATATTAGAGAGGAGTGAATGACGTGGTGTCAGAAGTGGCATGTCTGTAAAGCATAGTGCCTGAATGTGATCCAGATTCTCCAGATACGAGACCAAGAGGCACTCAGTTATGACTGGAGGAATATAGAGAAGGGAATCATCTGTACTACGCATATAACTCGCAAAACAGGTCAGAAATGAATTTCAGGTATTAAAACTTTGTCAAACTCTTTCTTATTCGCAAAGTATGAAATGAAGCATTCAGAATGCACTAAATGAATTTCTAAGTAACAGAAATATTTGAAACTGTGATATATTAACAGAAATATTCAAAATAACTATGAAAAATGTTTGAAATAAAGTCTGAATTGCATAAAATGAATAAAATAAGGGAAATGACCATATTTTTTTGCTAAGCACTATCTTTTTTGCATTAATCAAAGCTCTTTGAGTTGTCTGAAGTATATGAAGTGTTCCCATGTTTGTGCAGAATTACAGTACAGTTATTTTGCAAAATACTGCCATTTTAAAGTATATTTCACAAAGTACAGTATTTCAAAGCATTTTTTGTGCATTTGAATGTTATTACAGGCACACATAGTAGCTTATTCATATATAATTACAAGTTGGCCTGGATTAAATTGTATTTTACTATAATTTGTTTGCATGGCTGAAGGATTTCGTAGACCAGCTCCACTTGTGTTTGACAATAATATTGCAGAGAACTGGAGAGTGTTTGAGAAGAGTACAATATTTTCATACAGGTTGCATTTTCTGATAAAGATGACTATACAAAGGCATTTATTCTGCTTAATATAGCTGGTTCAGAAGCCATAGAAAGGGAGCGTTCATTTGTGTATGCACCTGCTGTCTTTGCAGGAGAGGGGGAAAACCATCATATAGTTGTAATAGTTGCGTCAAGGGAGGACCTCAAGTGCTTAAAATGTAAATTTAGAGAAATGTGTAACCCCTAAACGAATATTACAATGGAAAGGCACTTACTTTACACAAGAGATCAAAAGCCTGGTGAAACTTTTGCAGCATATATAACTGATTTGAGAAACAAAGCTAAAATGTGCAGATTTGGAAATGTAAGTGATGAGTTGATAAAAGACAGACTTGTGTGTGGTATCAAAGATGATGTTGTGAGAAAGACTTTGCTTCATGACAGTGATTTAATGTTGAATAAGGCCATTGAGATTTGTCAGATATATGAGCTTACAGAAAAGCACCCAAATATGCTTACAATTGAGAGATGCATGCTTCCAGTAACCTCTAAAACCAATGTTGATAGTATGCAGCATGTGATTAAAAGGACCAGACCCAAGCACATGGCTGCAGCTGTAAACCCTGCAACAGTCACTGGGAAACCCTGTAGCTTTCTAGCAAGTTCCAGAGCATGCACAGTCTCAGTGAAGCATAAGAGTGAGTTAGCAAACTCAAAGATTGGGCCCCTCGGGTGTATGTTAAATCAATGAACGCTTAAAAAAGCGAACAATTATTTATTGAACCCATGTAAGCAAAAGCTTACAATCTCAATCTTACAAATCTCCGTTCCACAAAAAAAAAAAAAAATTATAAAACATTACATAAAAGCCCCCCACATCCCCCCTACTTAAATATACCAATTCCGAGAGATCGCACTACAGTGACGAAAATGGCAAAGTAATGGAAGCGGCCAAGCAATTTCTTTCCCAGGGAAAGAATCCACTTATATGCCATTTCGCTATTTTGCCTTTTTGTGCTTTCAAGTTTGATCAAGACACATTTGAAAGAATGCGTCTTCGATCATTTAATAGGAACCCTGGGCCCCCACCTAGTTTTATTGCCAACTGTCATAATTGTGGTGGAAGTCATGAGCCTAAAAGGCAAAAATGTTTAGCTTTTGGTCTGCAATGTCACAGATGCAATAAGTGAAATAATTTCAAAAGGATTTGTAAATAAAAGGGACACATTCTTTTATTAAAAGGGAATGTTCAAAGAAATGAGTTTATCAATTATAAAGCAGTGACCCTACTTTTTATGTTGATTGTGTGTCAGTGCTTCAGGAAACAGTCAATGCAGTAGATTTATGAGCAAAGAATGAAGTATTTTGTACTGTTTGGACAAACAGAAATCACAGAGCTCAAAGTTGACATAGGTTCAAAGTACAATGTTATGTCTGCAGAAACATTTGCTAGAGTATGTGCTGGTGAGAAGCTTGATTTGGCAAAGTGTGCAAAGCTTGTAATACTTTATGTTGTTCTGCTGGGAGAAGATAGGACTTTTTATTTTATGTGGCCAAAAGGCATGTCCATTCATTTTTAGGGCTCAGAGACAGTTTGAAAATGGGACTGCTTTCATTTAATAAGGAAGTCCATCATGTTAGTTTGAAAGACCACTGCTCTAATTTTGCCCAATATATTTTCTCTACCTATGCTGATGCTTCCAGTTGTGTACTCCATGAAGTTAGACCTAGATTTCAGCCCAGTTGTCAGGTCAGCCCGGAAAGTTCCAGTAGCTATGCAGAATAGAGTCAAAGCCGAGCTAGACAAAATGGTGCAACAAGGTGTAATTTGTCCAGTTGATGTACTTAATGAATGAGTATCTTCCATGGTGATATCTGATAAGAAAAGCTCAGATGATATCAGAATATGTATTGATCCACGAGATTTGAACAAAGCACTAAAAAGGCCTCATCATCCAATGCGTACAGTCAAAGAAGTTGCAGCACTGATGCCAAATGCCACTGATTTTTCTGTCTTACATGATGGAAGGAGTTCATTTTGGCAAATTTTGCTTGATGATAAATCTTTGTTGATAACTATGTTCAGTACTCCTTTTGTCAGGTACAGATTTTTGAGAATGCCATTTGGGATACATTCTGCCAATGAAGTTTTTCACTGTGCAATGGAGCAAATTTTTTCTGGGCTATTATAGTAGATGATCGTTTAGTAGAAGGTAATGGTGAAGCTGAGCATGACAGAAACCTCAAAAAAAATTCTGGAAAGAGCACGTCAAGTGAATCTTAAGCTGAATCCTCAGAAGCGCAAGTTCAGGTTACAAGAAGTTACTTATGTTGGTCATTTTTTTACCAGTTCAGGCTTACAACCAGACCCTTCCAAACAAACAGCTATTCTTGAGATGTCAGCACCAGACAATGTTTTAGCCCTTCAATGCTTTCTTGGCATGGTTAACTATCTAGGCAAGTTGATTCCAGACTTAAACCAACTAGCAGCACCACATGGAGAGCTGACATGTAAAGATGTACCCTGGTTATGGCTGGAACAGCTCCAAAGAGCATTTGATGTCCTGAAACAGAGAATGTTCACAAACCAGTTACTCTTTCCTGTGATGCTTCAAAATTTGGTCTTGGTGCAGTCATTCTTCAAGAGGGTCAGCCTGTAGCCTATGCATCCAGATCTCTAATCTGCACTGAAATGCAGTATGCTTAGATAAAGAACTCTTGGCAATTGTGTTTGCATGTTCGAAGTTCCATGATTATATTTATGGTCAACCTACTATCCAGATTGAAACAGACCACCAACCTCTATATTTTGAGAAAGCCTATGCGTACAGCTTCAGCCAGATTGCAAAGTATGATGTTGAAATTCCAGCAGTACTATTCAATCTTGCCTATACAAAAAGCAAACGTCTTTATCTTTCTGATACTTTATCCAGATTGCCCATAATTAGCACTGAACAGCATAAGAATGCGAAACTTGATTTTGAAGTCATGGAAGTGAGACATTTTTCTTCCACACATCTTGATGAGCTTAGATATCACACAGCCTCAAATTCAGTTCTACAGAAGCTGAACCACTTTATCAATCGAGGATGGCCGTCAAAGCAATCTAGTTTACCTCAAGAAATGCAACCTTATTTTCCTTACAGCGATGAGATTTTGTCTTACAATGGTATCATCATGAAAGGTCCAAAAGTAATTGTTACAAAGTCCTTGCAACCAGAGTATAATGCTATCTTGCATCATGGCCACCCAGGAACAGACTCTTCCAAAAGAAGGGTGAGAGGACTAGTATTTTGGCCTTCTATATCACAAGGCATTGAGAGAATACTTTCATCTTGTTCTGTATGTAGCAGTACAAAGCCACATTAACAGAAGGAACTTCAGCTAAACCAGAGTCCTGAACGATCTTGGTTGACAGTAGCCACTGAGATTTTAGAATGGAATGGTCAACATTATTTGGCGTTAGTAGACTCTTATTCTAATTGGTTCAAGATTGACCTACTTCCTAATCAAGCATTCAGTACTGTCATTACTAAGATGAAGCATCATTTTGCAGTCCATGGTAGTTTGCACAGTTATTTCTGACAATGGCACACAGTTTACTAGCCAGCAATTCAAAAGATTTTCCAAAGAGTGGGACTTTATCCATATTATGAGTAGCCCTGAGTACCTGCAGTCAAATTGGTTTGGCAAAACATGCAGTTCAAAGTGTGAAACAGTTACTAGAAAAGTCGAAATGAGACAACAGTGATGTTTTCCTGAATCTCTTGGATCTCAGAAATATTTTTCATGATAAACATCTTGGTTCACCTGCCCGGAGACTTCTGTCGAAACAATCCAGAACTACATTACCAGTCAGCAGTAGTTTATTGGTTCCAAGCACTAAGAATAACAGATCAGTGAATGCCCATCTGTTAATGAAACACCTAGCCTAGAAGTCTTATTATGATAGATCCAGCAAACTGTTCAATTTATTACATGAAGGAGAGACAGTAGGAATGCAAACATGCAAAGGTTATGATTGGATTGGAGTTGTGAAAAGTGTATGCCCAGAGACGAGAATGTACATTGTGGAATCACAAGGAGTAAAGTTTAGGCAGAATTGGAAACATTTGATGCCAGTGTCTGAGCCTGTACCACAGCACCTAGCCTGTGAGAAAGACTCTTTATCTCAGAGTGAGTTACCCAGTGTTCCAGTTCCAGATGATGTTCCAGTAAATATCCCTGTTCCTGAGATGAATCCAGAAATTCCCGATTTGAGTTGTTCACCAAAGACTGTCCCTGTTGCTGAATCCCATTCTGATTACTGTATTACTAGATCAGATTGGATTTCCAGACCATGTTACAGATACACAGCAACTTGGACATGAACATTGTGTTTGTTTCTAATGTCTATATTATTGCATGTCTTATTCCAATATCATTTCATTGAGGGCAATCTGTTTAAGAGGGAAGATGTCGATCAATATGTATGTATGCCTTTAAGAAGCTTTCTAGGGGCTTGCTCAAGTGTATAAATACTGAGCACATGCAAGCCTGACTGCCATTTTGTAGTAGGCTGTTGAGATGTACGCATGTATGTCTGTGTAGGTTGTCAGTTAATCAGTTTGTTTATATTTTGTAATGTTGCTATATATCCTGATGTGTTTCTATGTAATAAAGCATATAAATGGAATACCTTGCCTGTTCATCATCTATACTAGAGAGGGACGAGCGACAACACTCATGAGGTTAGTTTAGTAGTCATAGCATGTAGGATGGATTTAAGGGAATCTTCCTTTAAGAACAATTCTGGTGCCTGTATTTCCAGCTTTCGGTGAGCCGTTTGTTCCAGTTTTGTTTTTAGTGTATTGAATCATGATTAGACTTTTGTTTGGTATATTAATTTTGAATGTTTTTTAATGGACATTTATCACCTTTACATTAAAGAGGTGCAGATGAGCTATAAGTTGACAAAGTCTGTAGAACAGGATAGTATAGTATATAATAAAAAGTTTAATTAGTCACTTACTAGTTAAATTAGGAATGCAATGATTCAGTGGAGAGGATGTTTTTTGTGGTTAAAATGTTATGTTTTATTTAAAGCTTCTTATGTTCTCAGGTTCATAGGTACTAGGCCAGCTGCCCTTGTAGGCCATTTTAAGCTTAATCAGTTTTCCTTTTGGTCCCTGAATTAACCTATCCTGGTTGGTGTTAGATTAACCTTATGCATCCCATGGTCAATGATTACATGCTTATCGTGATGTCCACATGCAGATGTTCATCGTGATTCAGTGTTGCGGTCATGACTGTAGGGTTCTCCCCTGCCGGCAGGCAGCCCTCGGTTGGCCAGAATCCCAAAGTCTGGGTCCGGCGTCGGCTGTTCAACCATGCTCCCTGACGTCAGAGCGCAGGGAGTACAAAGCTGACAGCCGACGCCATCTTCTCCAGTCTTTCTTGCCGTGCGGTGATAGCAGTTCGCAAGTGCCGGTCGGCTAACACCTGACGAATTTTACTGATATACTTCGGTCCGAAGATTTTCTTCTCCACTCACAGCTAAGTACCCCGTTGGGGAAACTTTTTTCTTGCTCCACTCCGATGTCAGAAAAAGTTAATAATTGTATTTCATGTGGGAAGCAAATACCTCATAAGGATTTTCATTCTTACTGTATTCCTTGCTTGGGCCCTGACCACGACGTAGCTAGTTGTCGGTTTTGTGCTAGATTCAATCAACGTACAATTAAGCGAAGGTACGATTTTGCTTTTCATTACTTCAGTAGGCACTTTAACTACAAAATGTCATCTGATACAGTCCCGGCTACCGGAGTTCACAAGCGTCGCAAGGATAAAGACAGGCCTCCGAGGTCCAAATCTGATGATAGCACACAAGCGGAGCCAGCTTCAGGTTCGGCCATCGTCAGTGAGGTGCTTTTGCAGCCCCTGTCGTCAGCCATTTCAGAACCGACGGCCGAAACGGACTCTCATGAGGAGCCAACCAGGCCTTTAAATATTTCTGTTGCAGGACCTTCGGACAATGCTCCTTCGGATGGGTCCGGAGCCGCTGTGCAGGTACCGGCTTCCGAAGGGGTTTTCAGGCCTACTCAGCTACTAATAAAGGCAAAGCCAAAGGCAAAGGCAAAGGCTCCTTCAAAATCAAAGACTTCAACACAGGCCTCTTCTGAACCGGCTCCTAAGTCACAGAAACAGTTACTCAAGATGGTGGAGGATTTAATTACTATGATTAGGGGTTCTCATCCCCCTCCAGACAAAAGGCCAAGGCAGGATATTTCTTATGATTCCTCTGATCAGGCTTCTGTTTCCTCAGTTTCTTCTTCTGATCAGGAATATTCTTTCCCTCCTTATGAGGATTCTGATGCTGAAGAATCCATTCCTTCTGCTTCTCCCCCTGAGGATTTCTCTTTTGGGGAAACTTTGCATGAAATGAGGGAACATTTCCATTGGGAAGGACAGGAGTTTTCGGAATCCAAGAAAAGACTGAGGGAATTTCTTCTTCTTCCCCAACATAGACCCCTGGCTATTCCTCCTGTTTTGGATATTGTGGATGATGCCTTTTCGGAGGCTAACTTAACCCCTGACTCTTTTCCTCCTGCTCCTGTTAAGCCTGATAGATATTACAGGGTTCCTGATTCCCATCAGTTTTTATACAAGAACCCTTCTGCTGACCCTGAAACCATTTCTCAGGGTCCCAAGGGAGTTAAGGCCGCTTCTGCCAAAAATCCCATTCCTACTGAAAAGGATTCTCGATCCTTAGAAAGATGGGGCAAAAAGGTGTACACTTCTGCTACTTTGTCCATTAGGGCTTTAAACTGTCAGTTTCATATGTTTAAATACCAGCAATTTCTATTATATGTCTTAAAACAGAAGCTTACTTCCATTTCTGCCTGTGCAGATGATAAGGAATTACATGACTTATTGCACGCCACTGAACAGCTTGGGAAGCATGGTTTACACTGTGGATTTGATGCACAAGGCTTCTTGTAGGGCTGTGGCCTCTGGCACAGTCATTAGAAGGCATGCATGGCTAAAGGAACAAAATTTACCTGAACAAATAAAGGCTAAATTATTGGATGCTCCTGTTCAGCATAATGTTTTGTTTGGATCTAAAGCTGAAGAGTAATTAAAAAGATGGAGGATAAGGCGAAATCCATGCAAACAGTTAAAGATTTCTTACAAGTACAGCCTCCTAGATTTAGCAGGAATTGGCCTTCTTAAAATTGGTCCTTTCCCGCTTCTGACAGGCCTCAGAGGGGTAGATATAGACGTTCCAGAGGGAGGCCTCAAACGCAAGCTGTTTATAGACCAAGACAGTGGACTGCTTCCACCCCTAGGGGAGGAGAGGACAGGTCACAATCTCAAAGGAAACAAACTCAATGACTCCCTCTGTTGGGCTACAGGAACTTCTTGCCTGGAAGCCCCTCTCGGAGGAAAACTCTTTTTTATCAAAATTGGACTCAAATAACCCAAGACAAATGGGTTTTGGATGTGGTTTTAAGAGGTTACAAATTCCATTTTCATACCTTGCCAAGGCCAAGCGGATGGCCAGACCTTCCAAAGCATCAATGGACAGAGGCGTTAAACCAGGTAGAAGCTCTTTTGGCTATGAATGCCATAGAACTGGTTCCTCTTTCAGAGATGGGAAAAGGTTTTTATTCAAGGCTTTTTCTAGTCCCAAGGAAGCAAAATTCATGGAGACCCATTCTGGATCTGTCAGTCTTGAACACCTTTCTAGAGATTCCAAAATTCAAGATGCTTACTCTACAGCAGCTACTTCCAATGCTGTCCAAAAATGCATGGATGGTAACTTTGGATTTAAAGGAGGCATATTTACACATTCCCATCAGGCAGGATCGCAGAAAATACCTCAGGTTCAAAGCCGGATCGAGGCACTTTCAATTCTCTGTGCTGCCCTTTGGATTATCTACTGCACCCAGGGTCTTCACCAAATGCCTGGCTCCAGTAGTAGCTTACTGCAGACTCAAGGGAATTCAAATTTACCCTTATCTGGACGATTGTCTAATTCAGGCAGGCAGCAAGGATGTCTTACTCCAGCATCTGGAATTTGTACAGAACCTCCTCAAGTTCCTGGGATTCTCTGTAAACATAAAAAAGTCAAATTTGACACCATCACAACAGATAACTTTTCTGGGTGCGCTTCTAAACACCACAACCCAGATGGCATTTCTGACATCCGAAAAACAGTTAGAGCTGGCTTCAACTTTCAGAACTTTGGCAACTTTAACTCATCTATCTGCAAGGAAATTCCTGCAGGCTTTGGGTTACATGGCCTCCTGCATCCTTCTTGTACCATATGCAAGACTACACATGAGGAAAATACAGTGGTACCTAAAAAGTGTATGGTCTCAGCATTGCCACAGTTTAGACATACTGATCTCTGTCCTTCCTTGCCTTCAAAAGGAATTTCTTTGGTGGTCCAGGGCATGTGCTCTAAACAAAGGGAAGCCCTTCCGTCTGCCTCCTGCCTCAGATTCTAACCACGGACGCCTCGGATTATGCTTGGGGAGCCCATTTTCTGGGCAATTGTTTGCAGGGCCTTTGGACAAAGGATCAGAAGCACCTACATATCAATTTAAAGGAAATGTTAGCCGTTCAGAAAGCTGTATTGGCCTTCAGGAATCTTTTACAACCAGGACAACTGTTAATACGGACAGACAACACCACAGTTATGTGGTACATAAACAAGCAAGGGGGATCTCATTCCTACCCCCTTTGCAGACTAGCCATGGATCTATGGAACACAGCTCTAGCTTGCAATCTGGATCTTCAAGCTCAGTTCCTACCAGGAAAACAAAATTTCCTGGCAGACAGTCTGAGCAGAAATCTTTCGGATCCACACGAGTGGATGCTGGACACCAACATATTCAGGATGATAACAGCAGTCTGGGGATGTCCTCACATAGACCTCTTTGCATCCCATCTAAATCATCAACTACAGAGTTTTTGCACCAGGACTTTCCACAGAGAAGCTTGGAAAGTGGACGCTCTGTCATTCAGTTGGAGGAACCTCTCGGGATATGCCTTCCCGCCTCTTCCTCTTCTTCCACGGGTTTTATTGAAGATAAAATAAGACAAGCCCAAGAGGATAATCTTGCTGGCTCCAAATTGGCCTCGGCAGTTTTGGTATCCAACTCTAAAAAACCTATGCCTAGAGCCCCCTTGGGTTTTACCTCTGTCTCCGAACCTTCTGTCCCAACATCAGGGTCAGGTTCTACACTCTCATGTCAGAACTCTCAGCTTGGCAGCCTGGTTAATCCAGGGCCTTTGCTTTCTTCTTTACTGCCCAAGCAGGTTATGGATGTCATTTTAGAAGCCAGACGTCCTAGCACTAGAAAATCTTATGCAGGAAAATGGAAAAGATTTTGTTCCTGGATGCAGGCTCAGGATTCTGATCCTCTTCTTCCTAACATTACTTTAATTTTACTTTACTTGACAGATCTCTTGCATAAGGGTCTTTCTTTCTCTTCCATTAAGTTACATGCCTCTGCTATTGCTGCTCATTATAATACAGACCCTCCCATCTTTTCCCACCAGCTCATGCGACAGTTTCTCAGAGGATCTAAGAACTTAAGACCTCCTAGATCTCCTCCTATTCCTGCTTGGGATCTCAACTATGTTTTGGAAAAACTAACCTTGCCTCCTTTTGAGCCTGCTGCCTCTTCTGACATCAAGTTTTTATCTTGGAAGACAGCCATCCTGTTAGCCCTAACCTCTGCCAGGAGAGTTTCAGAGTTACAAGCTCTTATGGCTGTGGAACCTTATATTATTTTTCATCAAGACAGGGTATCTTTGAGGACTAATCCTACCTTCATGCCTAAGGTGGTTTCCAAGGTGGCTTTAAATCAAACTATAAACTTGCCAACCTTTTTCCCCACTCCTCAAAATAAAGGGGAAAGGATCTTACATTCCTTGGATGTACACAGACAGCTACGTTTTTACCTGAACAGAACCAAGGACATCAGAAAATCAGATCAATTGTTTGTTTCTTATGCTTCAAGTTCACAAGGTAAAGCCATTTCAAAACAGACCATTTCTAAATGGATTGCTCATGGAATCAGATTTTGTTATTTTCGCCATGGAAAACAAATCCCAGGGTGTATACGGACTCATTCCACCAGGGCTGCTGCCACTTCTGCGGACTTCCTCAGGGGAGTTCCTACCAAGGACATTTTGGAAGCTGCAACTTGGAGTTCAGTGCATACATTTTCTAAGCACTACAATCTGCCTCTCTACTCTAAGTCTAGGGCAGGCTTTGCCTCTGCAGCCTTGCAGGGCCTTTTAGCCGCCCCTTCCTCTTTATGACCACCTCCCTTTCTTTCAGCTTTGGGATTCTACCCTACAGTCATGACTGCAGCAGTGAAACACGATGAACATAGTACAGTTGTGTACACCTACCATAAATGTAGATGTTCAAGTGTCTTCACTGTTGCAGTCTGGGTTTCCCTCCCTCCTGTCCCCTCTTATTTTTACTTTTGTGTATTTCCTTTTTTCACCATTCTTCTGAGGTGTATTTGCAAAGGTTATGGGACCTTTTTTATTTTGGGACTCCTGACATCTGGGGCAAGAAAAACTGGAGAAGATGGCATCGGCTGTCAGCTTTGTACTCCTGGCGCTCTGACATCAGGGAGCATGGTTGAACAGCCAACACCGGACCCAGACTTTGGGATTCTGGCCAACCGAGGGCTGCCTGCCGGCAGGGGCGAACCCTACAGTCATGATTGCAACAGTGAAGACACTCGTACATCTACATTTATGGTAGGTGTACACAACTGTACTTTTTGGGATTTTCTGACCACTGTCTGATTCATTTGTTTCCTATCTATAAGAGCAAGTTAAAATCTGTTAAACCTTTGATCAATACAGTGAGAAGGTGGACTACTGAGGCAAAGCTGAAGCTGCAAGCTTGCTTTGATTGTACAGATTGGAGTGTCTTTGAAGATTTAGCTGCTAACTTGCACGAACTGGCAGACACAGTAACATCTTATGTCAGCTTCTGTGAAGATATGTGTCACTCCTAGGGTTGCCACCCCTCCGTTTTTTTTCCGGACTATCTGGAAATCAAACTGATTCTCTGGTAGTCTGGAAAACACTTTACAAACTCTGGTATCCTGTTTCAAAAAGGAAACAGACCATCGGAGTTTGTAAATCGGCTGATTTATTATGCTTTTTTTACAGAAAAGCATAGTAAATCAGCCAAAAGCACGCAGCAGGAATGAAAAAAGAGGGCGTTCCCCCACTGGGTGATGTCGTTGTGACGTCAAAATGGGTGGAATGTGGGCAGGAGAGGGGGTGGGCGGAGTTATTGGTGATGCGAGGGGTGTGGCTTTTAGCCACGACGAGAGGTGGCAACCCTAGTCTCTCCACTAAGACCTGGTTAAAATGTAACAAGAGCAAACCCTGGTTTACTGCTAAACTTAAACAGCTTCATCAAGCCAGGGAAGATGCCTATAGAAGTAGGGATAGAACACGTTTTAGACAGCCAAGGAACACACTGATAAAAGAAATCAAAGTGGCTAAAAAGAACTATTCTGAAAAGCTGAAAAAAACCCAGTTTTTAGCCAATGATCCTGCATCAGTGTGGAAAAGTCTACAAAACATTACAAACTACAGGAAACCATCCCTCTACACTGCAGCTAATTACCAGCTGGCTGATGACATGAATGCTTTTTACTGCAGGTTTGATAAGTTGTTACCAGCTCTGTCAGTGTTCAGACTTTTATGACTCTCTTTTCCACATATTCTCACATTCAGCCTACATGAATTATCTCTGAGGAGGATGCGTGTCTTTTTTTATTTTTTAAAGACAGCAAATTAAAAAAGCAGCTGGTCCAGATGGGGTTTCACCCTCCTGTTTAAAAACCTGTGCTGATCAACTGGCTTCTGATTTTACTTGGATTTTTAATAAATCATTAGAGCTGTATGAAGTTCCCTCATATTTCATACAAGCCACAATCATTTCAGTGCCTACAAACTCCATTATAACAGGACTGAATGACTGCAGGCCTCTTGCTTTGACATTGTTGGTCATGAAGACTTTTGAGAGGTTGGTGTTAGCTCACTTGAAGGATATTACAGCTCCCTTGTTGGACCCCCTTCAGTTTGCTTATTGAGAGAACCAGTCAGTGGATGATGCAGTTAATATGGGCCTGCACTATATCTTGCAACATCTTGACAACCCAGGGACATATGCAAGGATTCTCTTTGTGAACTTCAGCTCTGCATTTAATACAATAATTCCGGAACTACTTCACTTGTAACTGTCTCACCTTTCCTTTCCTGTTTCCACTTGTCAATGGATCACCTATTTTCTAACCACTAGGAAACAGCAGGTGAAACTGGGGAAATTTACATCTAGCTATCTCACAATCAATACAGGTGCACCCCAGGAATGTGCGCTCTCCCCACTGCTATTCTCCTGCTACACTAATGACTGCACCTCTAAGGACCCCTCTGTCAGACTTATTAAATATGCAGACAATACAACTATCATCAGGCTTATCAGGAATTGTGATGGGTCTTCATACAGATGGGAGATTTAACAGCTGGCCCTTTGGTGCAGTCAGAATAATCTGGAACTGAACACTCTAAAAACTGTGGCGATGACAGTGGACTTTAGGAGTGGTACTACAGCATTATCTCCTCTCTTTATATTTAATACTGCAGTGTCAGTTGTGGAATCCTTCAAGTTTTTGGGATCTATAATCTCCCAGGACTTGAAGTGGGTGACCAGTGTAGGATCCATCATAAAAAAAGACACAACAGTGAATGTAGTTTCTTTGGCAGTGGAGAAATTTCAACCTCCCCAGGAACTGGTGATTCATTTCTATACAGCAGTCATTGAGTCTGTTCTCATCTCATCCATAACAGTGTGGTTTGTCTAATCATGACAAAAACAGGTTACATTGAATAGTCAGATCTGCCAAAAATATGATTGGTGCTAGTTTGCTCTCCTTACAGGACCTGTACTATTTCAGAGACATGAAAAGGGCAGGAAAAATCATCACTGACCCTTCACATCCAGGCCATCATCTTTTTGAACTATTATCAACTACTAATCATTAGCGGACCGGAGTTCTGCTGTGGCGACCCCTAACCGGGAAAAGCCGAAAGACACAACAACCATCAGCCAGGTGTTATAGATTAATATGCACCAAAACAAGCAGATATAAGAACAGCTTTTTCCACAGGTCATCAAGTTCATAAATGGTTAACTCAGCTTATTAGGCTGGGATATTCTTTTTCCCAAGCCTCCCAGGATCATGCAGTATAGTTTACATATTGTTAATACGTGTTTCTTTCAGAGTTTATGTCAGTATTTCTTGCACTGAGTTGGACTTTGCAACTTGTATTTATATGTATATGTAAATTTACTTTTTTGTCTTGTTTTTAATAGTTGCATGTATGTTGCTTGTCTTGTTCTTAATAGTCGTATGCATGCCATTTATGTAATTCATACTTGGAGAGTCATTGAAACTGTAGTCAGATTCCTTGTATGCATATATACTTGGCCAATAAGTGTGATTCTGATTCTGATGTTACCCCTGGTAAGAATAGCTAGGATCATACCATATATAACTTGAGGGGTACACATGCCTGGAATAAAGCATTTAGGGAGCTGACTCTGACCATTAGTAGAACAGGAGGGCAGTCCTGGCATAATTTTTCTGTTTCCCATACATACATCCAAGTTGTACTTGAATACAGACAGGAGTAAGCTTTGTTTTATGTAGATGGAGAATCTGTTCCAGAGCAATGGTATCCCCTGCAAGATATACCTGTTACACCAAACCATTCTGTTGAGGTTTCAGAAGAGGTTTAGATCCATGGACCAAATATTTCTGAAGTCACTTGACTTGCTAATATGCAGTACGCCCATCAGTATTGGATCAGAGGATACCTTGTATGCCTGACACAAGTAGCCTCTTATTGGTCTGTATGATACAGAGTATAGTGATAGGGATTTGCATCAGTCCACGTAGGACATATTGTTTAGATCTGCATCCTTTTAGTAAGGTATATCTGTGGGCGTTCCAATTGTTCCATCTGTCGAGACAGATACATGCCAAAGGAGACATGATACTGAATGACTGTCCTAATGAGGGCTGTGTAAAGGAGAATGATGACTTATCTAGAGCTAGAAGCGATTCTTTTATTTATAAGTTCATAGGTGTTTACTAGGCTAATGACCACAATGGCCTTTTTAAGCCTAGCTGCACGATATAGAAGGGTTTTCAAACAACATTGAACACGTTGGTCGAAAGTTAGGTTACTGTCCACATACATTCCCAAATCCCTAACAACTGAGTCAACTCTTGGGATGTATTGTCAATGTTGCAGTTCCCTGGAGTAGATAACTTCTCAAAGGGCATGAAAATGCATTTTTTGGTATTTAGTTTCAGTCCATGATTCTGGCACCAGTTATTTGTTAGGGACAAACCTTCCTGAAGCATGGCTAAGTCATTTATGGATTGAAAGACTGCTTCCCAGTTTGCAATTATCTGCAAACTTAGTCAGCCAGAACCTTTTGATATTGTTTTTTTCTTCGGAGTACTAAATGTTAAACAGCAGAGGTCTCAGCTCCAAACCTTGGGCTACTGCACTGGTGATGGCTGGTCTTTTTATGGAGGTTGCTTCCCCTATTTTGATGTCCTGTGTATTATCTGTGAGACAGATGGCAATCCAGATGGTGAACTTCATTTCCAGTTTATTTAGCTTATTTACTGTACTTGCATGAAGGATCTATCAAAAGCATTGGCCAGCTTGAGGTATACAATGTGTACCGTTTTACCCATATCCATTGCTTTCCTGACCTTTTCAAAAAAGTCCACCAATTGGAGTAAGCGTGACCTACCCATGGTGAATCAAAACTGAGATGGGTCCAGTGTTTTGAGGTTCTCTATGTTCTTCTTGATTCATTCCATGATAAATCTTTCCACGGCTTTCCATATGAGACTGGTCAAACTTACGAGGCTGTAACTGTCTGAGTCTGTGGAAGGTCCTCCCTCATGCAAGGGAATTACTGTAGCTGTTTTCCATTCACTTGGTACAAAACCTCTAGCTAAAATTATGGAGAAATGTGTGCACATACAGCTCATGCGCTACCTCACACAAAACAAGCTGTTGTCCAACTTTCAGCATGGCTTTAAGCCACACCACAGTACTACTTCTGCCCTCCTCTCTTTGTCTAACGTCATTAACCACAACCGCAATAATAACAAACTATCCTCAGCACTCTTTCTAGATCTATCCAAGGCTTTTGACATGGTTGACCACAAAATGCTTATAAATACCTTGAAGGCCTTCTCCTTAAACAACCATGCACTCCAATGGTTTCAATCCTACCTGCAGGGCAGGCAACAGGCAGTCCTATGGCAGGACAAGCTGTCATCTCACCTACCCATCACATTAGGAGTCACCCAGGGCTCGATACTAGGACCCCTTCTTTTCTCCATCTTTATCAACGACCTTCATTCAGTCATCGCAGATGCTACCTGCATTCAGTATGCGGATGACTCCACCTTGATTTGTTTTGATGCCTCACCAGATACTTTATTCACATTAACCCAAAATACTTTCAGTACAGTGGAAAAATGTCTCTCCAGTCAACATCTAATCCTAAGCCCCCAACAAAACTAAGCTCCTCTTCTTCCCCACACGCAGGACCCCCCTGCCATCCTTCAACATAACCACTAACAATGGCACTATCATCTCCCCAGAAGCCCAAACTAAACTGTTGGGTGTCATAGTTGATAACCTGAAGTTTGATGCGCATATCAATCAAACTATCAAAACCATTAATAAAAAATGTGGCTCTCTTTACAGAATCAAACCTTTCCTTAGCCCACTTGCTAGAACTGCAATTGGCCGTTCCCATCTACTATCAACTCTTCTCTACGCCTCACCTCTATTCTCCAACTTAAACAAAACCATTCTTAATAAACTATCATCCTGCTATAACTAAATTGCCAGATTTGCTACTGGCACAGCCTACCGGACACACCACTATCATAACCTAAATCACCTAGGATGGCTTGAACTGCCTAGCCTACAGCAGTTCAACCAGCTAATAGTGGTACATAAAGTCCTTTACCAACCAGAAAATACACCTGCACTAAAAAATATCATCAGCCTCTACACCAGCATCCGGCCACTGCGATCATCAACTAGACTCCTAGTTCCAACGTACAAATCCAACTACTCAGATGAGGACTCTCTGTTTGCCTCCTCTGTTGGAAAATCATGGAACAGACTCCCAGCAGACTTGACCCTAGAGCCCTCACTAACTCAATTCAAAAACAAACTCAAGAAACACTTCAAAACTCATTGGTTATGTCCTTGCACTAACCCCAACTAGTGACCTCTCTATTACTTAGGTGCCTTACCTTCAACTATTTCTAACTTTTATCTACCACACCATTTCAAGAAGGGTCAATTGTATAACTGCTGCTCAATGTGTCTTAAACCTGAATGTAATGTTATGTATATATAACTTTGAAAATAATGTTATGTTTTGTAAAGTGTTTTATAATAAGTTAGTACTATATGTGCTAAATGCTGGTATTGCTTATGACTGTAACCTGCTTGAAACTAGCATTTACTAAATGTTCAATGTGTATTATTATCTTGGAGCTTTTCTTCCCGGGCCTCCGCTGAAAATGGACATATAGCCAGTCGGACTATCCCGTTCAACAAATGTAAAATAAATAAATAAATAAAACCTGTAATATTTAACAGCATTGTTGGGGGGTGGTTAATTCATGCTTTGTGGTATTTAAGATGCATTGAGAGATATTGCAAGGACCTGTTGATGCAGTAATTTTTGGCTTTTGATAGTGTTTTCAGGACTGGGTATTGTGTGATACCTGTAAGCAAGTAGGTTTTAGGCATATTTTGTGGGGTATTTGGAAGGGAGAAAGGAGTAAAGTTTCATTTGAATTTATTGGCCAATATATTGGTTCACTGTATCTTCGGCCTCAGTGTAGGTAACATTGCTCACAATCAGCTCAGCACATTGCTGCATTGTACTTATGAAATTGTGAAGAACATATCTAAAAAAGCCTTGGGATTGTTTTTGGCTTGGGTGGCTATTTCAGCCTCAAACTTGGCTTTTGTAGATTTCAATAATCTCCTAAATTGTTTATGTCAGTGATTAGGGCTTCATCCTTCTGGGAATTACTCTTCTTACCTTTAGTCAAAAATGTCTTCCTTTTTATTCAAAGCTTGTTGCTATCATGAGTCCAACATGGGTGTTTGCTTCTGAGGTTTGCCCTTCACTTGTTTCTACAGGGTACAGCTGCATCTCTTCAGCTATTTGCATACTGGTATAGTGTGGTTGTGTACGTTTCAGTGGAGTTAACTGGTTTTGGTGGGGATTTGAAGCTTGCCAATGAATCACTTTGGAGTATGTAGTTTGTCTTAGAGAATTTTTTAAAGGTACCTTGGTTGGAAGGGATCTCTGGTTTCAATTTTATTTTGAAAGTGATGGCTTTATGCAAGTGATGGTGCAAGATACCCCCACATTAGTAAGGACAAGATCCAAGTTGTTGTTCCCCCAGTGGGTAGTTTACTTGTTCTGTGGTGTTTATATTGACAAAGTCCAGGAATTTTCGTGCTTGTGCACTAGTGGTGGTGTAGTTTTGTCAGTTTATAGTTGGACAGTTTAGATCACCTAGGAAAACTGTATTGGGTTTAATACTGAGTGACTCCAGTTCATGTAGATAGGCATAGTGGCTTCCGTGGGTCATAGAAGGAGTTCTGTAGCTAGCTAGTATATGGTGCGGGACCTTTCTGATGGTTATTTGGACAAGAAGCTCTAGTGCATCATGCTGTTTTACCAGGCTTGATGTGAGTCTATTCTGGATGAAAATTGGGACATCTCTATCTTTTTTCCTCTGACCCATCCTATGAAGTAGCTGGCCTAAATGTGTAGAAGACGTTATATAGCCCTGCACAGCTGATTGCTTTGTTATGTTGGTAGGTCAGTTTGGCATTGCCAAAAAATATATTAATGGGAAGGATAATGTCTTTGCCAATAGTAGAAATAATAAAGGAGACAGATGAAGGCCATCTCTAACCAAGCAGGGTTGTCTTTCAATCATATCCTCCCAGGCTGACAAATATTAGACTCCCTTTGAACAACACCAAAATTAAGCCAATTATTAAAGTCAGTTATTTGTTGCTCATATTGAGGCATTATTCCTTGGAAAAGGTAGAATGTTGCTTAATGGTAAGCTCATATCTACCTAGAGCACATAGTTTGAGAGCTCCATCATGTCTCTCTTCATATAGTCCAGTGAGGTACATCTCAAGTCATTGAAACCCACATGTGCTATGACTGAGTTGTACTGGTACTTGATGTTCAAGGACTTGAATGCATGCATGATCTGATGGATCTCGGCACCTGATAAGCAACTAACCATCACTCTTTCCTTGCACAGTCTTCTAAGAGATACATCTGTATGTTTTATAATGGAGTCACCTATAATAAGAATGGTTATTTGTGTAGATGATGCCTGCCTTACGGGCACAGGATCTATGACTTTGGGACTCTTTGTGCTATGTGAGGAGGTAGGCTTAACTCGCTGAGTGTGCTTTGTGTCTCTGTCAGTGTTTTGAAGGTCTTGGAGGTTTAGACACATTAATCTTTAGAACCTTAGCATATGGCAGATTATGTGTATTGTGATACTTGGTGTGAAGGCTGCCAGCCTAGCTGGATAGAATTTTGTAAATAATTCTATGTCATTGTAAATATTAATGTAATCCACAGGCTTGTTCTACAAATGTAAAGAGAACTATATGCTATGATTAAACTTGCTGGAAGAAAGCTGATAAAGTAAAGCATTTTATGACTGTTTGATCTCAAAGCTCGGAGACAGGATGTGTGGGCCAGGAAAATCTTTCTATTGTCTTGATTTAAGATATAATTACTAAGGTTTTACATGTTTAATGTCTTTTATTGCTGTGGCTTCCTGGCCAGGTGCAAGCTTACTAAGTAATGTCAATTTTGAGTTTCTGTTAGCCTGGGAACCCGAGAAGTGTCAAGAATGATGTAATGTGAAATGACTCAGCAGTACTGTGTTATCAATTTAAAACTTTCTCAGAGAGAAAGAATTAAGCATTTTGGATTTTGTCTGAACCTGTTAACAACTCACCAGCACTCTGACTTCTAAGTAAAGTAGTATTAAGAACTGTGATTTCTCTTTGAAATAGATAGAAAGTAGTAAGATTAGACTAGTTGTTTTCTATATTTATGTCAGACTATCCTACAATATTGTTATAAAGTTCCTGTGTCTGAACTGTTGACTAGCACTGTGTTGAGTTGAGATTAGTCCTGTGTTTTTATTATTTATTATTAAATATTTTTAAACCTTTCCACTGTGGATGTTTTGTGTAGAGATACGTTAAGCTCTAGAGTACTTGCATGCAATCATGCTCCTACATTCCTAGTTAGAAAAATAATTTGATCCCAAACATACATACCCTTCAAATACACTCGGAGCAAGAAAAACATCTCTCCAGAAATATTCAGTTTACTACTTCAACATTGTGACTGGTCCCCATTAAAAACCCTACAACTAGACCTTGCAGCTGAATACTTTAATAATAAATTCCTTGAAATCCTAAATAATCTCGCCCCCACCAAGAAAATTCATACCAAAATCAAGCAATTACCATGGCTGTTTAGTGACACTAAGGCTGTAATCAAACAAAGGGACAAAGCCTGGTCATATTACCATACAACCAAAAATAAAAATGATTTTCCATATTTCAGCAACCAAGAAACCAAGCTAAGAGAAAAATATCCAATGACAAAAAAACTTACTTTCAATCCACCCAACAAAAATACCCTTTACCACTCAGAAATGTTCTGGCAAAACATCAACTACCTCCTTAACCCTGGTAAAACCACCACCCCTGCTCCCTCCACAGGTAATACCTCTGAGTCCATAGCATCACAATTCAACTCCCACTTTATTAACTCAATCACCACCTTCCTAAACAACAAACAACTCTGCCACTAAACATATCCCCCACCACTAAAGACACAAACTCTTTCTCCAACAAACCAGTTCAGACTAGTTACATAAAAAAACTCCTAAGTAAACTAAATCCCTGCTGTCTGGCTGTAGACCAGCTCCCCAGTGAATTCTTGAAAATAGCTGCTCCATCCATAGCCTACCCCATATCCACTCTAATCAGTTGCTCCATCTCTGAACAAAATTTATTACATCATTCCCCTTCACAAGGGTGGCCCCTCTAGAGAAATCTCAAATTATTGACCAATTGCCATCCTGTCTCCCATAGCTAAAATACTAGAAAAATGTATCCACCAACAGCTTCTAAATAATCTCACCACAAACAACTTGCTATCCCCCTCACAACACGGATTCAGGCCCAAGCACAGTACTAACACTGCCCTAATTACCTTTACCAATACCATGCAACACCTTAAAAATGAAGGACAATGGGTCTCTGCAATATTTCTAGATATATCAAAGGCCTTTGACACCATGTCTCACTAATTGCTACTCAACAAACTTGCAAAGTACAATCTCAACTACTTATCCCTAACATGGTTCCACAACTACCTTTCAAACCATCAACAGGCTACTAAATGGGAAAACAATCTCTCTCCTCTACTGCCTGTCCATACTGGAGTACCCCAAGGATCCATACTTGGGCCCCTCCTTTTTATCATATTCAGAAACAACCTAAACTCTGCCACCCAACATGCAACTGTCATGCAATACGCCGATGACTCCACACTTATCTGCTCAGCCCCTTCTCCCCAAGAACTATAACAAAAAATGCAATCATCCTTCCTGGACATAGAAACAGTCCTCTCCAAGCATCAACTTATCCTAAACCCGAATAAGACCAAGTTAATGATTTTCACCAAAAAATTATCCAAGCTGCTACCCCCCCAGTATCTGTTCCTCCAATGGAACAAAAATTGACCCAACTAATCAGACTAAACTCCTAGCAGTTACAATCGATAACAGACTAAAATTTGACACACACATCTACTTAACAATCACAAAAATCCATGTCAAACTAGGTACTCTCTACAGGGCCAAACCCTACCTCACTCACCAAGCCAGACTAGCCACTGCTAGAGCCCACTTACTATCTACCCTCCTCTATTGTTCACATATTTTCACCAACCTACGCAAGACTGACCTTAATAATCCAGAATCCTGCTACAACAAAATAGCTAGGTTTGCAGCCAGTCACCCCAACAAAACACAGCTCTACTTTCCAGCACCTCAACTGGCTGGAACTTCCCAACCTGTTAACTGTAAACCAGCTTACCTTTGCCCACAAAGTCTTCCACAACCCCAATAACTGCCGTGCCCTCTCTAACCTAATCCAACCCAATGTTAACTGCAGGTTCCTTAGATCCTCTGACAAGTTACTGCTAAAAATTACCCCATCACACAACTATCATGTCGATTCCCTGTACTCCAATAAAATCGCCAAAGTCTGGAACGCTTTACCTCAAGACATCCAAAAGAACACAAACACTTTTTCTTTAAAAAAAAGCCTAAAAAATATCTCGCCAGCAGATGGCTCTGCCCCTGTACTTCACCTGGATAATCTCAAATCTGTACTGTCATTCACCTCAAAAAACTACAACTGTTTGCTAGTGGAGTTCTCGTAAACTCATTTATACTGCTATCAGTTGCTATAATATGTAACTAGAACTATTTATTGTATGAATATTGCATTAATGTAATGTTACATTTAACTAATGTACTGTTTTATTAGGCTATATTAACTACTACGTTCTTAGTAATTGTTGAGCAAATATAATCTTGTTTAAAGTTTGTTGATTTGTCTGGAGCTTTTCTCCCCCGGGTCTCTGCTGAAAATGGGCTACTGGCCCAGTTGGACAATACCCGGTTAACAAATGTAAATAAATAAATAAATACATTTATTTAGTGATACTGTACTAAGCCACTCCAATAGCTTTAGCCCTGGGTCACACTTACTATTTGGATAATAATACTGCACAGTAAAATTGGACACCCTTTGGTAAGGGCCTTATTAGTAGCTGATATTAGTGGTTGGTGGCAGTGATTTTTACCTTATAGTCTGGGCAAGAAGGGGGCATAGCTGGAGAACCTGTGCCAGCCTTCCCCAGGAGTGTCTGTGTGTTTAGATGTAATTCATATCTTAAAGTGTATATGTGTCTGTCTGTGTGTGTCAGCTACTTGGGCAGGGACACAAAGCACTGGTTAGACAGAGACGGTGCTGGAAGTTTTAGCTTGACCACTAGGCTGAGATCTGGACCCTATAGCTGTGCCAGTGGGGAGTCTTATTGGGGGTCTGGAGAGAAAGGGAGAAACCAATCCCAGACTGACTGTGATCTCTGTGTGCTCTTAAGAGAAATTGTACTGTGCTGTGTGTGTGTGTACTTGTTATCCTTCCCCCTCACTGGTGCTAGAGGTGAGGATTGAGGCTCCTTGATTACTGGGCCAGTGCATGGATCACATACTAATTGTTTGGCAGTGGTGGGATAGCCACATCAGATATTAATTGTTTGATAGTGGTGAGTTAGCCACATCACATACTAATTGGCTTGTAGTGGTGTTGACACTGAATTCCTGTAGCTTGTGTACAGTGATCACTGAAGGTGTTTTTGTACTCTAAATCAGCCACGCAGTGAACACTCAGAGTTCAGATTACAATTGTTTATTTCTTTTGTTAGCTTAGTTAGTCAGGGAGAGCAGGCAAGCATGTCAGCAGAGGAGTATGGCAAGCACACAAGGAGCCAGTTGGCTGTGATGTGCCAGGCTAAGGGACTGGTGCATGGAAACCTGAGTAAGGCAGACATGATTGCAGCTTTGGTCACAGCTGCATCAGAATAAAGCAATCAGGGGGACGATCAGACTGGCCATGAAGATGTACAATACTCAGAGAATGGACAGCTCAGTCTTTCGGCAGAGGACTTAAAAATCCATCTGGAGCTAAACAGACTTGAGTTGGAGGCTAGGAGTTTGGAAATGGAAGCTGTTTAGTATTAATGTATCAAGCCTGGCTAACTCTCTCTAGAATGTGTAAAAATCTGTTAATCAGTTTACTGTGTAATTTAATTTAATCCTGACTTGCGCTCAGGATTAACTGTAACCTGTGGAACTTGTTTAACTTGCTTACTTATGTAATCTCTGTAAATAGTCTGTTTGTAATATGTAATGCTGGTATTATGTAATGCTGCATCTGCTTACCCTTGGAGCTTTTCTCCCCGGGCCTCCGCTGAAAATGGACATGCATCCAGTCAGACTATCCCGGTCAACAAATGTAAAATAAAAAATAAAATAAATAGTAGGAGAGGCAGCACGAAAAGGAGATGTTGACTCTTTGCCAGAGTCATGGAGGTAATGGGGAAGTGGGTAACCAGACCCCAGAAGCACAAAAGGTCAGTAAATTTCTTTCACAGTTTATAGAGGGGGATAATTTTGAAAGTTTCACATGTTTGAGAGGGTATATAAAGAGTATGATGTTGACCAAAGGCTCTGGGTATGGTTCCAGACCCCCTTACCCCATGGTAAATCTGTAAATGCACTTTACAAATTATCTGACATTGATTGTTTTAACTATAACGCTGTTAAAGAATTGTTTGTTAGAAATTTTTAACCTAACACCTGAAACCTATAGGAAAAAGTCTCTTGAGCATAGATGCAAGACAGATGAAAGTGTGTGTGAATATGTTGCTGAACTGAGCACTTATTTTCATAGGTGGGTGAGTGGATGTAAGGTCACCATTTTTGTTTAAAGGGCTGGCAGACCTTTTGGTGAGGAAACAAGCCCTTAGCAATTTTTCTGAGGACATGAGGATCTGGTTAGCTGATAGACAATGTGCTACTTCAGATGAGTTGAGAAAGAAGGGAGAGCTATACCTAGCAAGCAGGGCATCTCTGCACAATAAAGGGAACTCAAGTACTGCTCATAGGTCTAAAGGAACCCATGGTGGGCATCCTAGACTGCACCAAAAGAATCTGACAGTAGCAGGGGAAGCCGGGTACACATCCAGGACCTAGGGTTAAATGTTTTGAATGCAATCAGTGGGGGCAGGTGGCATATAGATGTCCACAGAGGCAAGGTGAGGAAGAAAAGGTAAGAGAGCCAGTAAGTGGGAAGGACAAAATGACAGCAGTAGGTTGTCTTGGGACAACCAGGGTACCAAACTACCACAAGAGGTTATATCCTATTGTAGTGAATGGCAAAGAAGCCACTGCTAAGAGAGAGACACAACCTCTGACATAACCATTGTGAAGTTTGCAATGGTTACAGGGGAGCACTACTTGCCTGGGCAGTCTACTCCAGACAGAGCTTTAGGAGGGACCCCATTCCAAATACCTTTGGCTAGAGTTCACCTTGACTGGTAGGGTGGAAAAGGAAACCAGCAAGTGGGTATGTTTGAGGATATCCCTGCAGATGTCCTGATAGGGAATGATTTTGATAATGCAGTACCATGTGCTCATGCAGTTACACGCATCAGGCTTGGAGACAAGCATGTGGGTCTGGTAGTCTGGGGGAGACCCAGACAGACCGCACACTTGCAACCAGGACTGGTGAGGTGGTCACTTTAGGGAGGGAGCTACGCTGTAACAGTGAGACTGAAGGTGAGCCACAGCTGCATGTTGGTACTGACAAGAGAACTATATGTTATCATTAAACTTACTGGAAGAAAGCTGATAAAGTAAAGCATTTTATGACTGTTTGATCTCAAAGCTCAGAGACAGGATGGTTAGGCCAGGAAATTATTTCTATTGTCTTGATTTAAGAGATAATTGTTAAGGTTTTGCATGTATTATGTCTTTTATTGCTGTGGCTTCCTGGCTAGGTGCTAGCTTACTAAAAATTTAAATTTTGAGTTTCTGTTAGCCTGGGAACCAGACAAGTGTCAAGAATGATATAATGTGAAATGACTCAACAGTACTGTGTTATCTATTTAAGACTTTCTCAGAGAGAGAGAGAGAGAGAGAATTAAGCATTTTGGATTTTGTCTGAACCTGTTAACCACTCATCAGCACTCTGTCTTGTAAGTAAAGTAGTATTTAGAACTGTGATTTCTCTTCAAAATCGATAGAAAATAGTAAGATTAGACTAGCTGTTTTCTATATTTATGTTGGACTATCATACAGTATTGTTTTAAAGTGCCTATGTCTGAAGTTTTGACTAGCACTGTGTTGAACTGATGAGATTTGTCTTGTGTTTTTATTATTTATTATTAAATATTTTTAAACCTTTCCACTGTGGCTGTTTTGTGTAGTGATAATTTAAGCTCTAGAGTACTTGCATGTATTTAGTGATACTGTACTAAGCCACTACAATAGCTTTAGCCCTGAGTCATACTTACTATTTGGATAATAATATTGCACAGTAAAACTGCACACCCTTTAGTAAGGGCCTTATTAGTAGCTGATATTAGTGGTTGGTGGCAGTTATTTCTACCTTATAGTCTGGCCAAGAAGGGGTCATAGCTGGAGAACCTGTGCCAGCCTTCCCCAGGAGTATCTGTGTGTTTGTATGTAACTCATATCTTAAAGTGTGTGTGTGTGTGTGTGTGTGTGTGTGTGTGTGTGTGTGTGTGTGTGTGTGTGTGTGTGTGTCTGTGTGTGTGTGTGTGAGTGTGTGTCAGGTACTTGGGCAGGGACACGAAGCACTGGTTGGAGTTCTGGTTTTATATTGTCCACTTTACAATTCAGTATGTTGAAATTTAGCATTATAAGATTTCAGTTTTATGGGTTTCAGTCACGTGATTTTTCAGTATTTTGAAATTTCAGTCTTATGGTCTCAGCCAAATGAGTTTCAGTCATATAAAGTTTCTATCATCTGATAGGGATCCATATATACATATATATATATATATATATATATATATATATATATATGGGTCTCCTTTGGATTACCAAAGTTTTACTTTGCCGAAAATCACAGCAGCGAGATGAGAATACTGAAATCAGACATCACAGAATTGTCACATTCCCGAAGTTTACTTTAATGAAACACCTGCTTTGCATAGCTCACAGCAGTCAGAGCTTCTGAATGGAGATTGTGGTACAGTGAGGATAGTGAAATGTACCCTTTTCCTCACTGTAGTGCAATCTCGGAATTGGTATATATATATATATATATATATATACTAGTCACGGGATTTGAAGGGGTGCAGAGCAGCTTGCTCCTTTGCAAAAATGTAAGAAAGTGGGGTTTTTTTTGTAGCAACTGTTTTTTTATTGATGTAAAGTTCGGGAATGCGATGATTCGGTGATATCCGGTTTTGGTGTTCTAGTCTCACTACTGTGATTTTCATTAAAGTAAAATTTCGTTGATCCAAAGTAGACCCATATATATATATATATATATATATATATATATATATATATATATATAAATATGTGTGTGTGTGTGTGTGTGTGTACACACAGACAGACACACACACACACAGATATAAAGTCAACAAATTGAATAAAAATGCCAGCAAATTATAAATCATAAGGTATTTAAATTATAGATTTAAGTGAGTATCTAAACTAATCATTTTGTTTATATACAAAATCCCCCCCAAAAAAATGTGCTTGGATCTAGAGCACATTCTTAATCCAGTCGGGATCTACAATAAAGACATCAATAACAATCAAACTAAACATCAGATGAAATATCATAGAGACCATCTTAAAATAAAATATTTGAGAAAAGATTGTCTAAGAAAACACTGGAGTACTGCTAAAATTTATTAATATAACAAAATAATGAATGGAGTAAAAAAAAAAATTAAAAAAAGTTCAGTAGCAAAATAAATTATATCAGGAATACAGAAGTTGCTTCCACGGAATACTCTTCAAATAATAAGGATTTTCTAAATGTGCAACTGAAAATCAAAATCTTCCCTTCATGGGAGTACATGTTAATAATACTATATTGAAACAAGACAAATATCCTCTATTAATGTTCATTCTATAAATCCCTATCATTACAAAATGTAATTTATATATTATGTCCATTACTGCAGACATAATTAAATAATTTGCACCAGTGGCAATTGATAAAGATCAGACAGGATTTAGTCAGTAGACAAAAGATAATAATAAAATGTAAATTATAATAAAAAGAACACAACAAGAAGAGAGAATTCAAAAGTAAAAACATCTGAATCATTAAAATGGCAATAGTTATTTAAATAGTGTAAATACTCTGGATTTCCTAAATCTTAAATAAAATTAATAAGAATCATATGATATGATTCTAAAGCATATGTCAAAATTGGAGTCTATCTATACCAAACAATAAACATAAAGAACAAAAATATTATATTATCTCCATTACTCTCTACTTTAGAAATTGAACCACTAGCATATTTATTCATGTTAACAACATTCAAGGTTGATATATAAGCAATAAAATTCAAATCAAGATTTTATTTGTTGATGACATATTAATAAATATCAATATATCATTAACAGATTTTGAACATAGCATTAAAGTATTTCATACACTTCCACTGTCAAATTTAAGGATAATAAGGCTAACATTCTAATGTGAAATTAATAAATTAGATACTGGCTTAATAATAAATTAATCTATGATTGAAATAGTAGCCAATTAAAATATATGGGGATCACCTTAACACATAATATAAAGCATTTCAAATGAATTAGAGTAAAATTATTTAAATTATTACTACTTTAACCTTAAAATTTAATAAGATATGTTTTCCTTTTGAAGATAGATGACATTTAATAAATATGAGGCTACTATCAAAAAATTGATTTTTTATTTAGTCAACTACATTATCTTCTGATAAAATACAAATAAGAAAAATGGATTACTTGTCACTTTTCTACATCCAAATAAACAAAGGATAGTATTTATAAATCACATTAGAACTCAGAAAAAAATGGCATGTGCTTACCATATATATGGAAACATATACCATGGCCTAAATATTTAAACTTATATTGTATTGCATTGATAATATTTCCATATGATGTGGAAACAAACAGCAAAATATAAAAATAACTGATAATAAAAATTTAATATTAATCACTAATTATTTTTAGTATAAAATATATACACCAACAAACTAAAGACAGATAAACAACATACTTAAACATTTAAGAATTGTATCTGCAAATATTCCACCTTAAAACCAAGGATGTTTACATTATGCTGCTTTTGTAGAGCAACAGGATTTAATGAAGAGGTTAGATTCCATAAAATGGTAGACTGGAAAGAAAAACAAAACTTTACCTATCAGTATAATTGCCTTGGAGATATTAAAGTAAGAACTGTAGTAATACCATTAATACATTTGATGAAATACCTGAAGATTGATTAAATATACAAAGCATTCAGAATTTTATTACTTCAAAGATGCAATGTATTCCAATGAGTAAAATAAAAAAGTTGCATAAATTACTAGAATATACCAGATAAGCAATCTCTACTAAAATCAAATGCAAATCCATTTTGTCTGACATAAGATTCTAATTTGTCTCAAAGAACCAGTACTGGAATCAATTTGGAAAACTTCATTTACTAAAAAAGACATAACTATTAATAATGAAGAAAAAACTTTAATATTAAAGTCAGTTACAATAGCAACCACCCACCCAAAATGGAAAAATATACCTAGTAATGTGAACATCAAACATTTTGTATGCCAGATAAAATTTGCAAATGCAATAAATCTAATGACGTAGGATATGCTGCATATAGACTGTTCTGTGAATGTAAAGTTATAAATTCTAGAATAAATCTAAATACATGCATAGTCATTGTTGGCAGACAAATCTGAAAAATTAGTTTGCATAGTTTTTTGCAATATTTCCGTACCTTTACATATTAATAAAGATCAATACTCTCTTGCTTTGGTATCAATTAACCAAAGCAAGAAAAGCATTTATTTTAATTGTGAAGCAGTTGTGAGTTTTAGAGCCAGTAGAGGGGGCACAGATAAAATTTTACGAATTTTACAAACTTATATATCAAGTATTTTTATGATTTATAACTCTTAAGGAGAGATGTTGTTTTAACGTTTATTGATGCAAGCAGCTACAAGTTTATTTTACATCATGAATTGTAGTAAAAAAATTCAAAGTGTAGAATTGTTGTAAATGAAGTTATTTATGTTAGTGGAGGTGTAAAGCCTATGAAATGTTAATTTTGATGATACACTGTTTTTATTGGTGAATTCGTATTTAATTGAAGTATTTAAGGCATGTAAATTAGTTTTTTCAACTGTATCTGATGAAGTTGAGGACAAAAACGTACTTCTAAGGAGTATCGTTTATGTGTTGTGCTTTCTTACTGTATTAAAACTGTGTTAAGCCCATCAACTGTTTCCTGTGTTCTGGAGTTCCATTGAGGTGTGGACAACTGTTTTTTAAAGCAAGAAAAGCAAATTACAAAATATCATTTAGAGAATATATAACTTTACTGAATACAACTTTTGATAAAGAAATTAAAAGTATTAATAAGAAATTTTTGCTAAAAAATAAGTCAGCTCAGATAAATAACGAGATAGTATCCCATAAAAGGCCGAAAATATGAGAAATCCGAATATAATGTAAATATAATAGTACTTTGATGGATATAACACATATATGCATGACACATTTTGTTTTATGTTTAGTTTGTATGCATATTATTCTGTTTGACTCAGACATTTTGAGACTGATAAAAGGCAAAGACTGTAACTAATTTTGATGTTTTGTCTCATTTTAAGCAAATAAAGAAAAGAGACAAAGAGACTAAACGGACTGACTATTTTGACTGTAAAGAAGACTTTTTTACCAGTAATGTTGTTTGTAGCTTTTTTCATAGCATGTACTGCTCATGAATATTTACATGCGTTTATCTTATGCTTTCTAAATTGATTTTTCAGAAAATGCTCTGAAAACTAAGGATGTGTACACTGCCAGAGGTGTGACATTCCACAGCTTACATGAGTTAATGAGACACCTGTAGCAAAGAGTTCTTTACTGCAGTTTAGTACAGATTCAGAAGGGGACCAAAACTGCTACAGTGAGCTTCTTGCTGCATATCATATGTCATTTAACAGCTGTGCTTCACTGCCACACTGGCACTACTATTGCTTTAGACGAGGAACCGATCAGCACCTAGACTAAACCAGAAGTTAAGTTCATTAACTGGTTACACTTGCAGCTTGCACTTGGTCTAGCCACCTTTCTCACTCCACCATTGTTACACATTCAGTTGTCTGCCTCTTTACAGGTACACATTTTTGTATATAGCTCACCAGTACATCATTTGTCTTCATGTTTGCTGTCATCTAGTGTGATGTGGCATTAGCGTAGTTCTTTTCTATCAATCTTGTCAATGTAATCACTACATACTACATAGGTGTATACCACACTTGTATACCACAGAATACAGTGTCTGTCAATTTCTAGCTTTTTTCTGTGTTTTGATGCACTTTTTTTGAATGTTCATTTCTAGTAGCCTCTAATTCTGATGCTGAAAGCTCAGTGGAGCTAGCTTGTGTTTGCATGCATTATGTTTGCAGCTAGACACAGCACATGGGCTATATCTCATTTCCTCCTTTTGCAAAAAAACCTTGATGTACAGACTGGTCATATCAAGAGCTGTATAACCCAACCATCACTGTGTAGACAGTAGCACTTCAATCATGCACTGTTATGCTAGGTATCTCACACAAATATGCATTTATTTTGGTTAAAACTGAAAAGCTGAAATGTAATAAAATGTACAAGGGTTACAAATATGCTGCTGGTTGCAAAACTGTGGCACTGTGTTCTTTAATGTTAATGTAATCAAATATTTAGATACTGGGGTTATTACATGGAGGAAAGGGTATCAGTGAAAAAGCAAAATGCTTTCAGACATGCTAATTCTGTTACTTGGAGGACTAAGACATTCAAGCATTATCTTCTACTAAATTGGTAAGTCCTCTCCTCATTCTTGGTATAGTCATTTTACTGGTTAATACTGAACATCATAAGACTCTGGACCAATTTGTTTATGCACTTATCTGTTTATTTCATTTGCTAAATGTGAGGTCTTACTGAGCCAGTGTCCTTTAGAGGAGAGATGAAGAGAACTAATTGGCTGATCTACATTCTTATTTGGGGAGCAGGAATTATTATTCTTCACAGATACAGTACCTGTCCTCAGCTGTCAACCAGTAAACCTGCCAAGATCAGAAGATCAGGACATGATAGAACCATGACGCACTGGCAAGATTCAAATATGTTTACATGCACCCATTAATAGGAATGCACAGGAAGCAGGTAGAAAAATGAAATAGACACAAAGATTTTCTGGTTACTGTATAATGATTATTTGCAGTTTCTTCATTTTAGGACAAGAATGAATTACAGTGTTGTTTCAAATATTCTGACAAAGGCTTCTGGCCTACAAACAGAGGCAGGGCATTCATCTGTTCAGTTAGCAAGATTCCATTCATAAAATAAAAAAAATACTAACAAACTTAAGGCTGCACATAGCAATCAAAAATGACATGAACAGATTCCATAAAAATTATATAATTGAATGTAAAAAATACCCTATAAAACATTTATGTATTAACATTTAATACTAATTGTTGGAAATTTGTACAGATTGGTGGTTAAAGGAGAAGAGACTTTACAAATAATGGTTCTAAATTGTTGAGAGTTGACAACTTTATCTGAACAAGTTCTCAAGTTATATATAATGAAAGTACTTAATCTTTATAATAAAATGCTCACATGTTTAAATAGGCCACTTTTTCATTTTTATAAGGTTTCTTAAACAACAAAGGTGGAAGATAGTTGAGAATGAGTGAATGAGGTCTGAAGGACAGGTAACCATTTTTGACAAAAGATTTGTGGGATGAGGCACAATGCAGCTAGCCTGTAGTGGTCATTAGAGGAATAGCTCATCTGACTAAATGTTTTAGAGGGATCTGTGCACATAGAGCATCTACAAATCCCTTTACTGATATTACTTTGGCAGGGCAAAAGATAATTAATAATAAAAGTCTGTCGAACACTATGTGTGACAGTGATGAGTTGCCTCCATGGAGCCCTCAAATCATTATTTTTATTGCACGTTTGTTCCATGAGGTAATGTCCCCCTAAGAAAGAAAATGTACTGAACTATTAAAGAGCAGACTAGGTAATGCAATGGGAAAGCAGAGCAAGCTGCACAATAGTAAGGTTGGGGGTAGAATGCTCATACTGATGAAAACCAGGTCCCGAGGAATTAGGGTGATGCATAAACTGAGATGGTGAGAAGAGAGCAGACGGGATAGAGAAAAAGAGACATATAAAGTATTTGGAGAAAAAGGTTAACACAAGAACAGGGAACATTCTCAGGAAAATAGAAAGACAAATGTGTAGTACAAACAAAATTCACAATAAAAGTATGCATACTACTTGATATAGTCAGGAAACAATATATCACCAATAAACATTACTATGTATTGTTTGTATTTTTCTAATCAATCAACATTTATTTTATTTAAGTTTGTTTCTGAAGTAGTATACTAATTATAGGAGACTATTTGCAGGCACAGCCTGGGTCAAAAATTTCACAAACCAAACAGAACAAATTCACAAACATAGAGTAATCACAGAATGTACAGAGTCCAGCAGACAACTGAAACACTAAGCAAGTAATATTAACAAAGGAATAAGAACAAATGTGGATTACTTTTAGTAGTAAATATGGGGAGTAAATCAGCAGGTGAGAAGAGAGGGTGGTAGTACATATGATGTAGGTGAGGAAAGAATTAGGTGATGTGTCCAGTGGAAAAGCACTTTCAGTCAGATTTTTGATGAGGGTATCTTCTGAGTTGAGTTCTGAAAGTGCGAAGAAGAGATTTCTTTTGGATGAGGGAGGAGGAATTGACAAAGTTTTGAGTGCAACAATGGAGAAGGAATAACTTGTACAGTGCTTTTGGTTTGGGGTGTCTGGAATGATGTCAGATGGATAAGTTGCAGAGGTTGTACGGGATTATTTTACTATGTAGTTTTCCAAGAAGAGTCAGGAAGCTACTTGGTTGAAGTCATTTGAAAAGAAGAGACCCTAGGAGTAGCTGAACTTTGTTAATAACTGGCAGCTATCTGGCTTAAGAAACAGTAGCACAGTGGTGTTCCTGAGAGGGAAAATGGAACTGTATCAGCAGATTTTGTTTGCAATTGATTATAGAGTGAATGAGTTTATTTTAGAGGCTGTGATTATGATGTGGAGCCCAGTTTTGAGTTGAGCTAGGAGGAACCCTTTGCCTACTGCAGATTTTCTGTTCTGGAGAGAAAGGAAGATATTTTCTAGGACCAGAATAAAAGAGTTTATTTTTTTCATGGTGTTCTCAATGTGGATATGGAAGTTAAATGAATGGCTCCGCCATAAACCTAGGTATTGAAAGAATGCAATTTTTTTTTCAATTGGAGTACCACTGAGATCTGCAATGTTAAAATTTTTAGGAGATTTTTAATTTTATTTATCCTTTATTACTGGGTTCATCCCACTAGGCTAGTGACCTCTTCTCAAGGGAGACTCAAGGTGGTATTTATACTACTAGGGAAAATTTGACAAGGGTATCAGGGAACTTCCCATACTACTTTTATAGGTGCCATCCAACTGAGCTACCACCAACTCAAGCAGATGGTACCTCAGTTTAACCTTTCATGTGAAGGACTTTACACTCAGGACTGTAGATTCACCTAACACTGCACTGTATTTTCAGCAACTTGAAAATTAATCCAATCACCTGGAGTCAAAATAGAACCCACAACCTTCTGATCTTTCAGCACCAAAGGCAAGTGTGCTACCTGTTGAGACAGCTTTTGTAAGGTTCCAGGTAGGTTTAAGAGTAGCTTATGGTTGATTGGCCAAGAATTAATGGAGTGGAGGTCAGACTGAAGCTCGGTTTGAATACTTCAGTGTGAGGGAATGGACTGAAAGACAACCCTGTCATCTGCATAAATAGTGATATGAAGGTTATGCAGACTGGAGGGTAGTTTGTTAATTAAGATCGAAAACAACAATGGGGCATGTATGGAGTCCTGGGTCACTCCTTTGATAAAGAGTACTCGGTGTGATAGGGAAGAGCTAATTTTGACTCTGAATTACCAATTTGTTAAGAAATCTTGGAGACAGGTGACAATGTTGAAACCAAGTCTGATTTTTTTGAGGGAGTGAAGGCGGAAGAGGTGGTCAATAAGATCAAAAGCTTTGATAAGGTCAAAGAAGATTGTACCTGAGAAGATCTTGAAAGGTTTCATTTATCCATGTTGAGAAGGATCTCATCTATAAGTGACCATAGCTGTGTCTGTGTTCCAGCCAGCCCAGAATCAGTGCTGTTTACAAGTGAGGAGATGGTGCTGTTTGATATAAGTAGAGAGCTGGCTGTATTAGTTTTTCAAAATGTGTATTTTGCAGAACTGTTTTCATTCCAAGACTCACTTTACAAAAACAGAATATGTCATCATACATTGAATAAAAACATTTAACCAATGATAAAATTCATTACTTTTGGATAGGATTGCCATGTGAAAAAAAATCATCCTGTTACTCTTCTGAATGTGATAAGATATTCTGGGTAAGCTTGATCATCATGAAATATTGCATACACAGATGGCAATCTGTCATTGTCAACTAAGCAGTCATACAGGTCAGTGTTGTCAGAATGTGAGCGAGAGGGTCTTGTCATCATATTTGCATGTCCTATTTTATACCTTCCAGCAAGTATGACTGCTTGGTACATGAAAGAATTACCATCATGACGAGAAGTGGCATAAATATCTGATTGTCTTGCAGATCTGGCAAAGTAAACTCCATAACCATACCGTGTACCTGAAAAAAGAGAGAGAGAGAAAGATAAGCCAGCTGTTATTTTAGATAAGTAAGAAACTCAGCAGACCTCTCAACCAATCGGGGACAAATTTCAACAGAATCAGGGACAAGTAAAGAAAAAATCAGGGACACTTTTAAAAGATTAGTGCTATTAACTTGAAACATTGACAGAATCAGAGCATATGAATTAATACACATTTTCTGAAGTAAAAGAAGTCTATAACTCTTAATTGTTGTCATTATTCATTAAGTGTAATTCACCTCCTTTCCTCCAAAAGTCACTAGTTTTAGGAGGGATTAAGAGGGACAGAACTAAAATTTGAGTCAAAATCAGGGACGTCCCTGAAAATTAGGGACAGTTGAGAGGTATTCCCATCAGAAAAAAATAAGTCAGTAGAAGAAGATACTTTAAAGAAAAGTTTGTTCATTCACAAAAACAACTCATGTAATTACTTAGACTACAACAAAAATCGCCGGCATGCATATGTTTAGATGCTGTCACATATAAATTAAAGGAATCACTGACTAAAGCATATACTCCCTGCAGAAAATTTTAAATTAAGCAGCAGTTCAAATACCTTTCACTCTAATGGAATGTGCACAGCAACCTGAAACAAATCAAGAACAAAAAAAGTCAGATAATGGAGACAAAGAATGCTTTGAGGAAGAGAAATGTAATTTAAATAAGAAAATGATGACATGAAAGTATTTTACAGAATGTTACTTTAGGGTAGGAGAAGTAATAAAATAATACAAACCACCTAATTTGATACAGACAACTTAGTACTGTGCAAATTATCAAGAAACATTACCCAACAGCATTCAAGATTATGAGTTAAATGTGCCCTTATAGTTAAAAAGTCATTAATTTCCTTCAAAAATAATAGGTTCATACTAGGCTATCTGCCCTAGGGCATTTGTAAGCCTAGCCAAAGTGTGTTTGACTTTCGCCACCCATTTTAAATGTTTTACTATGCCCTATTTTGAGGTTAGTTTACTGTGCCTCTGTTTAGCAGTGACACAGAAGTGATACCCAGGGTAAACCTACGATCTCCCATCCACTCGTCAAAATTTCTTTTGAAGAGAGTCAGTGAGGGACTCTGCCTAACTTGGACTGGGATTCTATTCCAGAGTGAAGGGAGCCTGTGGGTTATGAATCTGTCCCTCCAGCATGTCCTATTTATTTCAGTGGTGAGGTTCAAGTCCCTCGAGCGCGTAGCTCGATGGGATTGGGATTTTCTGAGGTGCAGCATGTCCATTAATTCCGGGTTGGACATGGCTTTATACGTCAGGCACAGATCGCCTCTAAGCAGGCGGTATGCAACCGAGTAGAGCTGGAGTTTCTTTAACCGGGCAGCATATGGCATCTGTTTGAGCCCTTTGATCCTCTTGGTGAGGTACTTTTGGGGGTTTTCCAGTTGCTGCAGGTGTCAGGTAAGGTACATCCCAAAAGGGGCATTGTATTCAATTATGGGCCTGATGAGGGATGAGTAAAGAGGCACAATGACCTCCCTTGATCTAGATGTGAATCCCTTCATGATTAGGTGGGCTATATAAAAGGTTTTTCTAACCACTTTGGCCACGTGGTTGTCAAATGAGAGATTGCTATCAACTTGGGTCCCCAGGTCCCTAATTACTTCTTCTGTACTTAATGGATTACCACCTATGTGGTAATTTGTGGGCACTTTGTTTTTGCCAAAGGGGATGACTATACACTTTTTGGCGTTTAGCTTGAGGCCATGGCTCTGGCACCAGTTATCTGTTTCTATGAGACCCTTTTGGAGGATGTTTGTGTCTGCTGGAGAGTCGATTATGGCGCCCAGTTTGCAGTCATCTGCGAACTTGGTCAGCCACAGTCCTCCCGTGTTGGCTGTACCGCCAAGAAATATATGCCGAACAAGAGAGGTCCCAGGACTGAGCCTTGTGGGACGCCACTTGTAACTGGTTTGGAGTCTTACATAGCTCCAGCAATTCTGACCATGTGGGTTCTGTCCTTGAGCCAGTTTGCAACCCATCTAGTGACATAGGGGTTTATATTTAAACTGGATAGCTTATCTATGATGCCCGAGTGGGGTATTGTATCGAAGGCTTTTGCGAGGTCCAGGTAGGCTGTGTGGACCACCTTCCCCTCGTCAATGGCCTTGGTGACTGTTTCAAAGAAATCAACCAGGTTTAAGTGGCAGGATCTGCCCTTAACAAAGCCGAACTGGGTAGGATCCAGTGTCTGTAGGTCCCCAATATCTTTATGAGTTCCATGATGATCCTCTCCATAGCTTTGCAGACCAAGTTAGTCAGGCTTATGGGGCGATAGTTTCCAGGATCCGTTGAGGCACCACCTTTGTGGAGAGGGACCACTGTTGCTGTACGCCATTCTTTGGGTGCATATCCTGTAGTAAGGCTGAGATTGAACAGTAGCTTTATGTTGGGGTTCAGCTCTTCTTGGAGTTCATGTAGGACGCAGCCCGGGACACCGTCTGGTCCCATTGATGCTGTGTTTTTTGCTTTGGAGAGGGTGGCTCTCACCTGAGCATCTGAGATGTCGGGGGGGCAGCACTCTGCTGGGATAGATAATTGCTCTTTTGGGGGGGAGGGGGAGGAGAAGTTTGTGCTGAACATGTCAGCCAGGATGTTGGCAATGTCTGTGGGTTCAGTGTATTTTTTGTCATTTTGAACTAACTCTGAGCATATCTGGGAGTTTCCACCTAGGTTCCTAACATAACTAAAGAAAGCCTTGTGATTATCTTTAGTGTCTTGTGCAATTTTTCTCTCGAAGCTGGCCTTAGATGATTTTATGAGTGCCCATAGTTTTTTGCTAATACTGATCAGAGATGCCTCCCTTTTAGGGATTTTGCTCTATCATGCAGTAGCTTCCTCCTTCTATTGTATAGCTTGTTTATGGCTGGGGTCCACCAGACAGGACGCCTGCCTTTGGGGGATTGGGTCTTGGTTTTATTTGGGATTGCATGATCCACGCATTCCTGAAGGTGTTCATAGAATGCGTTTATAAAGGATTCTGCAGTCTGGGCCGTATTTTCCACAGGCCCAGGGGCTTTGAAGGATTCCACCTCGGTTTTGAGGAGTGTGAAGTTTGCTTTAGAGAAGTTTTTCACTGTGGTTTTCTGGGCAGGGGGTGGGGTCGGGATGGGGATATCCAGTGAGATTAATTTATGGTCTGATCTTACCAGTGAGGGATACACTTCTGGTCTGGAGCATAGAGTCCCCATGTTGGTGATGATCAGGTCCAGTATGTTTTCCCCTCTTGTGGGAGTGGTGACAAGTTGTTCCATAGCATTTGAGTTTATAAATTCTAGGAACCTTTGGACTAGGGTGTTGGAGCTAGAGTAATACTCCCAGTCTATGTTTGGGTAGTTGAAGTCGCCCAATATAATGGTGTTTGGGGAGACCTTCATATTTTCCAGTGTTCTCAGGAAGGTCGAGCGGGGTTCCTGGGTTTGGGAGGGTGGTCTGTAGCAGGCTATAAACTGGAAGGCAGTTTTGCCCACTGTTAGTTGCACATGGAGAGTTTCCGATGCTTCGTGCTGTGCCACCAACCTGGAGGTGTGGTTATCTTTGACAAATATTGATACTCCCCCTCCTTTTGTGGTTCGGTCTGAGTTTTGGGGCCAAAAAGTATGGTATGAGGTATAACCTGGTAGTGCTGGGGTACTCTCGGGAGCCTTGAACCAGGTTTCTGTTACTGCACAGATATCGATGTTCTCTATGTTGAGGAGAGTTTTGAGTGCGTGCATCTTGAGATTTAGACTTCTGGCATTGAGTAGCATTACCCTTAGTTTCTTTTCCCTTGTGATACCTATGGAGGTGGGTTTGTCTTTTGAGCTTTGCCTAAAAAAGGCACTATGGGGTGGCAAGAGCCTTTGCCAGTATCCGAAAGCCCAGGGGTGACAGGTGCAAGCCATCCCTAGCGAAGCAACGTGGCTTGTCGAGCATGTCATCCCAGGCTGACAGGCATTGGATCCCCTTTGAATGACACCAATACTTAAGCCAATTGTTGAAATTGATCATCTTGTCTTCATATTGTGGCATCATTCTTGGTGAGGGTAGGATGCTACTCAAGGTCAGGGTCATACCGGTCTGGGCTACATGCTCAGAGAGCTCCTCTATGTCTCTTTTCATGTAGTCCAGGGAGGAATATCTCAGGTCAGTCACACCAGCATGGACAATGACGGAGTCATATTTGTACTTGCCTTGGAGTGACCTGAGTGCTTGTGTTATGTGGCGGATCCTAGCGCCCAACAGGCAGCTCACCGTGACCTTCTCCTTGTTCAGCCTGGTGAGCAGGAAGTCAGTGTGCCTGACGATAGAATCACCTATTACAAGTGTATCAGGTGTGTTGTTTAGCCTTAAGGGCTGTGACTGTTCGGCACACTGGCTTTGTGAACTATGTGTTGCACGTGTTTTGTTTTGGGGTAGCGGTTGCTTGGATGTCTGCTTTGGAGGTCTCTGCTGCTTAGGCAGATTTTTATTTAGAGCCTCCGAGTATGTTTTTGTGTGTTTATGTGTTTGGCTTGCTGTTGTGGTAGGTCTATGTGAGACTGGAATTTTAGTGTGTGTGGTTACTTTCTCTTCCTGACTGGTTACGCCAGTACTGAGTTGAGAGAGCTTAGCCTCTAGTTTAGCTATATGGTTGCATCTCTCACATATGTTGGAACTTGTTGGAAGGAGGAGAGGGTTGTCTGTGTACATGTGGCAGTTGTAACATTGCCTCAAGATTCCCAGATTCACCAGCTGGACTGGAGAGGAGATTGACAACTGACCTTTGGACATGCTAGAATAGTATAGGGAACTCCTTTATAATTGAAAAAAGGGCCAATGGGGAACAAGGTACTCAAGGGGAGTTTGTGAGGATGTAGTGCTTTCAATTTTTTAGTGCTGACTTATATAATTGCTTTAGTGAGCAAGTGCCAGGCTTTAGATTAGGAATAGGGTGTTTATTTTGAGAGCTAGAGCAGTTCTAAGGGAAAAAGTGAAGAGCAGACTTTGTGGAGCCAAGAATGGTTTAAACCCAATTAAGCGGCGCTGCCCGATGCTGCGCTATGTGCAAAATCGTGCAAAGCGGGGCTAAAGCGGGTTTTATACAGGAGGACTTGAAAGAGCTAGAAATTGGCCCAAAACAGCCAATAGACTACCAGATTCTTGTGCTGGGAACACTCCTCCAGGGATAGATAGGCTGCTCTAAGCTCCCCACTCCCACTGGTGAACAAAGAAGCCTCCTTTTATCCAAGAAAGGAAATGGGCAACACAGGAACTTTCCAAAAGTCCAGAATACAGCAAAGCCTTTATTTGGACTACTCTAAGTCAGGAAAGGCAGGAAACAAGGATATTTTTTTTCTTTTTTTGTAAGCAAACAGCAGAAAAATGCAATAAATATGTAACACAGGCTAGCGCACTTGAGGTAAATGCAACAAACAGGACAATCTTTAAAAGTGCAGGTGGAAAAACAGCTTTAAACAGTTCAAAACAGGTAAATGAGCAGAAATACTTACTTTTCAGCTAGATCGGACAGTCGCACAGGTAGTAGCAGGAAAAAAAACACTTTATCAGGTAAGCAGTCGCTCTTTTTGCCTCTCTGCTGCTAGCACCACTCTGCAGGACCACGAGGAGCTTGGCTGAGTAGTAACAAGTGCAAAAACCACGCCAAAGCGGGTTTTATACAGGGGGACTTGAAAGAGCTAGAAATTGGCCCAAAATGGCCAATAGACTACCAGATTCTTGTGCTGGGAACACTCCTCCAGGGATAGATAGGCTGCTCTAAGCTCCCCACTCCCACTGGTGAACAAAGAAGCCTCCTTTTATCCAAGAAAGGAAATGGGCAACACAGGAACTTTCCAAATGTCCAGAATATAGCAAAGCCTGTATTTAGACTACTCTAGGTCAGGAAAGGCGGGAAACAAGGATCATTTTTTTGTTTTTTTTTCTTTTTTTGTAAGCAAACAGCAGAAAAATGCAATAAATATGTAACACAGGCTAGCGCACTTGAGTGTGTAGCCTCAACAGGTAAATGCAACAAACAGGACAATCTTTAAAAGTGCAGGTGGAAAAACAGCTTTAAACAGTTCAAAACAGGTAAATGAGCAGAAATACTTACTTTTCAGCTAGATCGGACAGTTGCACAGGTAGTAGCAGGAAAAAAAACACTATCAGGTAAGCAGTCGCTCTTTTTGCCTCTCTGCTGCTAGCACCACTCTGCAGGACCACGAGGAGCTTGGCTGAGTAGTAACAAGTGCAAAAACCGCGCCAAAGCGGGTTTTATACAGAGGGACTTGAAAGAGCTAGAATTTGGCCCAAAATGGCCAATAGGCTACCAGATTCTTGTGCTGGGAACACTCCTCCGGGGATAGATAGGCTGCTCTAAGCTCCCCACTCCCACTGGTGAACAAAGTAGCCTCCTTTTATCCAAGAAAGGAAATTGTCAACATAGGAACTTTCCAAAAGTCCAGAATACAGCAAAGCCTGTATTTGGACTACTCTAGGTCAGGAAAGGCAGGAAACATGGATATTTTTTTTTTTTTTGTAAGCAAACAGCAGAAAAATGCAATAAATATGTAACACAGGCTAGCGCACTTGAGTGTGTAGCCTCAACAGGTAAATGCAAACAAACAGGACAATCTTTAAAAGTGCAGGTGGAAAAACAGCTTTAAACAGTTCAAAACAGGTAAATGAGCAGAAATACTTGCTTTTCAGCTAGATCGGACAATCACACAGGTAGTAGCAGGAAAAAAAAAAACACTTTATCAGGTAAGCAGTTGCTTTTATGTATGGAAAGTAGAAATATCAACATGGAGTTAAGCAGTCAGGGAGGTCATAAGCTTGACAATTAGACTTCTGAACTTAGGATACATGAAAAAAAATATCAAAACCCAAACATCAAATCCAACATACAGCAATCCAGAAAGGATGAAAACAGCTAAAACAAATGATCTGATATTGTCAAATTTTCATCTCGTCCTCGCATATGGGTCTGGATCTGATCCATCAGATCTGACTCAGCCATTACTAAGCTCGTGGCAAACCAAAAAGCTCTTGGATATCTCTGCTTACCCACAGTGCATCTCTTCCTGTTACCACAGATTTTGTTTGCTGCTTCACAAAGACGTGCTGCAAGCTTCTAGCTCTTGGATTGTCAGGTGATATTTACTATCATTTTTTTCCCTTTCTTCCTAATTCTTGATTGTTTTTGTGTGGTTAGCTTTCTTCTAACTTCCCTTTGTCTCTGAACTCCTTTTTCAATAGTAACTGCTTTTTATTAAGTTACTTTCACTTTCTGTCTCTCTCCCTTTTGTCCCCGCTAGTAACCATTTTTAATAGAATACTCTCCCTTCCCCCCGTACTGTTACAGGTATACTACTATTAGTAGTAGTTTCTCATTTCCCTCTCTCTCTCTCTTTATATACATGTATAAAAAAAAACTTTCCTCTTTCTCTTTTTTGGTGTGTATGTGTATGTGCGTGACTGTATTCACGGCCTTTCATTTCTTTACCATGGCTGAGAAGCAAGATAAGTCAGCAGGCTTTAAGAAATGCACAAAGTGCAGTAACAAAATTCCCTTCAGTAACTTGCACTCCTTATTCTTTTACTGTCTAGGGCCCCATCCATCTACAGGAGGATTGGCTATTTGCCATTCCTTCAACCATGGGGCTTTGGTTGAAAGGAAGAATAAACTCATTCTGAGGGGCATGCTACCATCTGCATTTGAAGAGGCCATTTCTGGCAGTGATTCCAAATTGGTGACATCCTCCAAATCAGAATCAGCTCATTCGAGCCCGCTTCTTCCTTTTCCTTCAAAAGTGGTGACAGAGGAAAGAAAAGGCCTTCCTTGGCTCCAATAGATCATTCATTGCCGAGATCTAAGACTTTGAAACCTTCCAAAACTTCTGAATCTGTGACAGTTGGAGCCTTCGGCGCCAAGTATTTCTTTATTGGATCTAGCTTCTTTGGCTCCAGGTCTGTTAGGTAAGGATAGATCAGATCCATTGACGTCAGATCCAACAGCCAGTCCCTTTAAACCAGTTATGACTCTTCCAAGCTTGGTACTCCCTGACTATTGACCTGTTCCTTTGAAGGTACCATCTCCCTTTTTTGAGAAGACCTAAATCCCAGTCAGCATCCTCTTCCCGTTCTACCAGGAGCCTTACTGCAGAAGACATGGAATGAATGGTACAGAAGATCTTGTGAGCGTAGAATATCACTAAGTCCCCCTTGATACAGTTCAAGGTTTGTCGAAGCCATCCACTCCCTCACTAACTCCTCCTCTGACTTCAGGGCAAGCTTTAGAATCATCGGATCCGATATGCTCTGTGTCTTTCAGCTCGGATCCAAAAATGTCTCTTTCCTTGAATCAGACTTCTGCTTGGAGCTCTTTGGCCTTTTCAGAGCTGGTGAGCTTCCAGAGCTACAGTGAACCTTGTGGACCATGAGGGTGCTCGACTCCTAGACCGTCGGAGCAGTAGATGAGCCTCAGGGCTTCCGCGCAGGTAACCTTGACTCCGGCATCTACCCCAGGTGAGCTGTCTTCTTGGCTGGAGGGGATCCCGTCCCGCAAGCACAGCTTATTGGAGCTGGAGTCCCTCTCCACTCAGGAGCGGTCAGCCTTTGGGGCTCTGGAGAGGGCTATCGTTGCCAACACATCTAGAATGTCACCTGCCCCTTGGATCCTTAATCCCATCAGTGTTCCCTGTGCACTTCTGATGAGGACGTTCCACAGGAACAGTGGGACCTTAGGTGCCAGGGTACCCATCTGGGTACCCCTGCCTCTTCTGATACTTCCCCAGAGTATCCTACTGAGAAGGTCTCTTGGAAGAGGCCTTGCATGAGAAAGCACAGAGGAGTCAGCTACTGAGGAGACTAACCTCAATGAGGGAGAAGGATCCCCATGGTCACCTCCTGAGGATGGTTCCTCTGGGGAGATCCTGGAGATTTTAAAACACAGAGGTGGCTGGCAGTCCAGTAAACCTTCATCTGAGGAATCGGTGTTCCTGGCAGCCTTTGATTCCTGACCATCTACCTCTGGGGTGACTCCGCCCACCGATGAGATTATATGTTTGATCTCTTGATGGGTATGGGAGAACCCAGATTTCATTCATCCTATTCCCAGAGACCAAAGAAAATAATTACCACTCCAGCTGACAAGGCTTTTTGGACAAAAGGGGTTGCAGTAGATGCCATGGTCGTGGCGGCGGCAACCAAGAAGGAACTGTCAGAGGAGAGTTCCACTATTCATCCTCCTAAAAAAGGATTCTAGGATAGTGGATAGATGTGAGAAGAGAGTCTTTTCTTCAGTGATTTTTGCCTTATGATCATTGAACTACCTTTCCCATTTTATCAGGTTGCAAAGGCAGCTGATCAAGAAGCTGTCAGATACCCTCGAAGGAGCAGTATCTGAGGGAGCACAAGAAAAGGTGGCTTCCCAATTAGCAACCCTGCACTTGGTTGCTAACTCTTACATAAGGCTCATCACACATGCAGCTGAAGGTACAAGTAAAAAGGCAGGTTCCCACATATCTATGAGGAGGCATGCCAGGCCGCGCCTATGTGATTTTATGGAGCATTTTAAGTCTTTGTTTGTCAGTGCTCCATTTGACGGCATATCCCTTTTTGATCCCAAGGTTAAAGATACATTATCCAGGTGTGAAAAAGAAATTAAGACCCTTTCTGCCATGGGCATACATTTTTCTGCCCCTCAGAGACCTTACCCTAAAGGTCAGAGTGGTGGCAGTAAAATCTGGTTCAAGAAATCTCAGGGGTCTTACCAGGACACACATGGAGAGTTTTCCACCGAAGGCAGGGAGGGGAACAATAATGGAAAACGCTGCCCTCATGGCAGAGGAGGCCTGCAGAATCAAGGGTCCCGAGAATCTTTCTTTGAGAAACGCTTCCAGTGCTCCTGAAAGGAGGCCCAACTGCCCACCTCTGGATGCAATCAGGGGTTGACTATCCCTGCACTGGAGAGCCTGGCAAAAGATAACAACTGATATGTGGGTACAGAGGATAATATCCAGAGGTTACCAAATCTCCTTCTCTCATCAACCGCCCCAACAAAAAAATTCCAGACATTTCACCCAGTCAAAGGGATCAAGCATTGTTCAAATTCAAAAACTGCTAGGAAAAAAAGAGTCATCTAAGAGGTGCCCTGAGACCAGAGAGGATTCGGAACTTACTCAAGGTTCTTTATAGTTCCAAAGAAAACAGGGGACTGGAGACTAATTCTGGATCTCAGCAGATTAAACAAGTAATTTCTTTGCTGCATGTTCCGAATGGTCATGGTTCAGTCCATACTTTCTTTCCTGGAACAGGATGATTGTATGTGCTCCATAGATCTTCAGGATCCATACTCCCATATTAAAATAGATTATCCAGAAGACACTTACCGTTTTGTCTGTGAGCCAGTCAATACCAGTTCAGAGCACTGCCCTTTGGTCTCACTACCACCCCAGAGTGTTCACCAAATGCATGGCAGTGGTTGTGGCTCACCTGAGATGACAAAGATTCTGGATGTTTCCTTACTTAGACAACTGGCTCATGTCCACCCCAACCAGGTATCTCCTTATCTGCTGCAAGAGACTCTGTTTTTTTAAACCTGTACAGAACTAGGTATGACCATAAATTACCAAAAATCAAACCTGGACCCTTCTCAAACACTGAAGTTCATAGGAGCACCACTGGACACTACTCAGATGATTGCGAAACTTTCACCCTCCAAAGTGTTGGCAATCAGGTGACAAATACACAGATTAATCTGAAACACGAAGATAGCTGCTTGTCATGTTCTACAGGCTTTAGGGTCAGTGGCTGCAGCTATAGTTTTAGTTCCTTTCGCCAGATTTCACATGCGAATACTTCAATGGCTTCTAGCTGCTCAATGGTCAATTATCCACCAACCGATGTCTCACCAAATTCACATAATGGACACATGCAAAAGAACCCTTTCATCATGGATTCATTCAGCACAGTTAATGTGAGGTCCACCCTTTGTTTCCCCCTCAGCCACAGGCCACAGTGACCATGGATGCTTCCCAGATGGGGTGGGGGGATTATTATCCTGGGAAGACAGCCCAAGGCACCTGGTCTGCAGATGAGGCCAATCTGCACATAAACATCCTGGAAATGAGGGCTGTGCTTCTAGCATTGTAGGCATTTCAAACTGCTCTCCCTCCAGGAACAGTGGCGATTCAATCACACATGTCTGTGGTCTGGTACATAAACAAGCAAGGAGGAACCAGATCATACCCTCTGTGTTGAGAAGTGCTCAGAGTGTGGCAGTGGGCAATCTCATCCAGCCGCTTTCTTATAGCAGTGCACATTCTGGGAAAGTCCAACATGATAATGGACAAATTGAGCAGATCCATTCTCACACCTCACAAGTGGTCCCTCAACCAGACAGTAGTGGAAGACATTTTCTGCAGATGGGTCCAGCCTTGCTGTGACCTCTTTGCATCTCCCTTAAACAACAAATGCAACTGCTACTTTGCCCTAATCCTCCGACTGGGGGAATCCCGAGGGATGCTCTCATACACGATTGAGCTCCCAGTCTATTGTACTCATTTCCCCCATCCTCTTGATTCCCTAATTCCTTCAGAAAGTGAACAGGCGGAAGAGAGTAGTAATCCTCATTGCCTCATTTTGGCCTCAACAAATCTGGTTTCCCTTTCTCTGGACTAATTTACAGAAGGAACCCTGGATTTTGGAACCCATTCCAGACCTTCTGTCACATCCGACAGGAAGGATTCAGTGTAACCTTCACAACCTCAAACTAATGGCTTGGTTCCTGCAATTCTATTGATTGCCAGCCAACCGATGCTGTCCTCACTGATCTGTCATATTTTGATGTCCTCCCATAAGTCATCCACTCGAAAACGTTATAGGAGTAAATGGAACAGGTTTGTAATTTGTGCTCAACAGCATAATGTTGATCGCTTCACAGCATGTATTCACTCTGTTCTAGAATTTTTATCTCACCTTTTTAATAAGGGGACAGCTGCCTCTACAATTAAGATGCAATTAGCAGCTATCTCAAATTTTCACACTGGGAAAGATAACTTGTCTCTCATTTACCACAAGCTTTGCAAAGCCTTCTTAAAAGTGATCCTCACAAAGATCCCTCTCCTCCATGGGACCTAAACTTGGTACTGCATCTTATTGTTCAGCCCCCCGTTTGAACCTGCAGTGACTTGTGATATAAAATTTCTCTCTTGGAAAACTATCTAGTAGCTATTACATCGGCAAGACAAATATCAGAAATTCAGGCACTGTCCTCCCAGACTCCGTATCTGATTTTTCATAAAGACAGAGTCTCTTTGCGTACCAACTCCTCTTTTTTATCCAAAGTTGTTTCACAGACTAATATTAATCAGATCATACTTTTGCCTGTTTTCTTTCCTAACACCAGCAACAAAGGCGAATATGTTCTAAGTTTGTTGGATGTCCATATACAATTACATTTCTATTTGCAAAGGATTAAAGAGTTTCAGAAATCAAGTCAATTGTTTATTGCCTTTGCAGGCCCTAGGAAAGGCCTACCAGTATCCAAAGTTACCTTAGCAAAATGGCTTTCTGATTGCATTTCTTTCATTTGCACTACAAAAGCTATAGATCCTTCCAAACCTATTTGAGCTCACTCAACCAGGGTCATGGCCACTTCCGCAGTTTTCCAGTCTAATGCCTCCATGGACAAGATTTGTGCAGTGGCCACATGAGCCAATCATCATACCTGTATCACTCATTACAAGTTGGATTTGGTTTCCAGGGGAAGAGCCTCCTTTAGTTCGATGGTTCTAGACAAACATCCTCCCATGAATCCACCCTGGGTAAAGGTAGCTGGAGACTCAGTCCCATATGTGAGGATGAGATGAAAAATTGACAATATTAGATAAAGAAGTTATGTACTCACCGTAACGTTCCATCTGTATTGTCGATTTTTTTCATTTCTCCTCATATTCCCTCCCTCCAAGCTCCCTACCTTTGTTTTTTCTGGTTGTATGGGAAGCATAATTCAGGCCATCTTTATTATCTCTAATACTCTGGAAGTGGTCTCCTTAAAATTTTCAACTTTAAGTTCACTTCCTTTCTTTATGGGGATAATCCTAGCAAACAAAATCTGGGGTAACAGGAGGAGATGTATTGTAAAGGCGGTATTCAAGAGCTTTTTGGTTGCCACGAGCTTAGTAATGGCCAAGTCGGATCCGATGGATCAGATCTGGACCCAGATGTGAGGAGAGATGAAAAAATCAACAATACAGATGGAATGTTATGGTGAGTACATAGCTTCTTTTTTTTGCAAGGGGAAAAGCACCCCTGGACCCCCTATGTGCTTGCCCCCCATGTGGGGGAGCTGCTGCCCTACACCCCCTGCTAATTATTATACCAACTCCGAGATTGCACTACAGTGGGAAAAGGTTATATGCCCTGATTCCCACTGTACTGTGATCTCATGATGAAAAAGACTAATGTTCCATCAACTGATGTTGGATCAAATGAACTAACTTTTTTGTCAATGAAAATCCAGTTTGATGTAAAGATAGTGCAAAGATGTGATTATGATTCATTTGATCTAAAGCACATTTCATCAAAATGAAAAAAAATACTGTGGCATATTTGATGCAAAACACATTTTATTGAAATCACAAAACACCAAAGCACAATTTACTGAAAATGTCACATATGCTAAATATATCACCAGAAGATTTTTTTTTTTTTTGCAGTAGGAGTCAAGGCCTGACATAGCTACACTAATTCCACAGTTCCACAGCCACAGAGAAAAAAGATTACTTCTGACACACTGAATTGCTGCTGTTGCACCTACAAAAACTTCTAGACATGGAGGTATAACTTAACAGTAGGCATTATCAAGGAATTAATAATAATTGACAGTAATTTACATTATAATTCCTATCCTCCAACACTAAGCCATAAGCCAACAGTCATTTTCTGTAAGCTGATAGTTTTCAACCAAATGTGATTCAGTTCATTTGTGGTTTAGATCAAGCTGTTAAATATTTTTTCTCTAAAAGTAAAGAAGCAGCCTTACAGTGCTGAATAATAAAATATCAGGCATAATGCAAGCAAAGTAAGACTTTACCCTGTAACATTTATTTGCTGGAGTCCAATACATTGGCATAGTGAGAGAAAATAGACTTTGCCATCCATTCATCACTACTCTAAACTGAGAACTTTACCATGTTCCCAAGATGATGTTATCCTGTAAGGCACACTACTCCCAATTTAATATCTCACAAAGCTGAGTCATTGAGTGGGTGTGAGCGCTGTTACACCCAGATGAGGTAATAAGATTCTATAACATTTTATGTTAATGAACTTTATTACATCGTATAATCTCATTGCTGAAACCACCAGAGGATTTAGCAAGACCGGCACATTTGACTGAAGTTCAGAAGTGCAGCAGCTACATCTGCATGTCATACTTGGTATTGCAGGAGGACCGTCTACTTGTTGCACCAGGTCAAGTGTCCAGCAGGAGTTGCCTGGTCATGAGACCATTCAGTACAACTAGTATAACTGTATGACAGACTGGTAAATGCAGACATGTTGGGCAATCTGGTTGTCACGCCTGCGTTCACCCCATCTAGGAGGAGGGGCGGGCATGTGTGGCCACTAACCGACAAGGGAAATAATTATATTTTTTACCAAGACACTAAACAAGTACCTTTATCTGCACATTTTTTCAAAGAATACAGTTTTTAAATTGATTTAACTGTGTTGCAGGAATATTAACTGAACTGGAAGTTTTGACTCTGTTCTTCAGTCAGTGCTTGCTGAATTTTATTATTTGTTAGTAATTGCAGGTGTGGGGGTAGCCACATTCTTTGATTTCCTGTCCTTGCCTATTTAAGTGGTACAGTTTGAAATATTTTCTGCTTAAAAACCTCAGCTTTGGCCGGCTAAGATCTAGCTGTATTCAGCTGGACGTATAAGAGAATTTAAGTACCTTTATCTGCACTTTTTTTCAAAGAATACAGTATTTAAATTGATTTAACTGTGTTGCAGGAATATTAACTGAACTGGAAGTTTTGACTCTGCTCTTCAGTCAGTGCATGTTGAATTTTATTATTTGTTAGTAATTGCAGGTGTAGGGGTAGCCACATTCTTTGATTTCCTGTCCTTGCCTATTTAAGTGGTACAGTTTGAAATATTTTCTGCTTAAAAACCTCAGCTTTGGCCGGCTAAGATCTAGCTGTATTCAACTGGACATATAAGAGAATTTAAGTAGCTTTATCTGCACTTTTTTCAAAGAATACAGTATTTAAATTGATTTAACTGTGTTGCAGGAATATTAACTGAACTGGAAGTTTTGACTCTGCTCTTCAGTTAGTCCTACCCACCCTCCCTGTTTTTGTTTTGGTGTTAATCTTAGTGGCCTTGAAACTGCCTGCTCCTCTTGTAAATTTGTGTTTGGATACTCCTTCTGGGCCCATCTCATTTGCTCACTCAACTGAGTGCAGTGAGATCATATTCTGATTTCAGGCACTCCTACTGTGTACAAAGAGAGCATCTGGGAAACAGAAAAAAAAATTAAGCTTGTTTCCTGCCTTTCCTGTTAAGTGGTATAGACTGTTTGTAGGCTTCTGAGCCCCCAAGCCCTTCTGTGTTGGAGGGAAGCCTTCTAGCTTAGTTTTTTTCCTTATAACTAGCCAGTTTTGTAGTTTCAGCACTCAAATCTGTTTCTTTGAACCAAGCACTTGTTCAGAACTCACTGTAAGCACTACATAAGCTGCAAAATACTACAGCACTCAACTTTCCTCAATTGTCTAATGGAAAGCCGTTTTTAGTACTTAATAAATAAGCACTTATCCAGGCATGTCTAAGGGTCAGCTCCCAGTGATTTCTCCTGTGTACCTGATGAATCTGGGCATCTTGGGGCAATGCAGCAATTGCCTCATGTACACAGACAACCCTCTCTTCCTACCACCCAACACTACAACCTGTGAGAGATGCACTTATATAGCCAAACTGGAAGCAAAGCTCTCTTCACCCAAGACTGGACTAGACAGTCAAGAGGAGAGCGTAAACACTTGCACCACACCACAGTCATCATATAGCCCCTCAAAACCTACACCACCAAAACACACACATAGAAACACAAAACACACACCTACATTCGCGGAGGCTCTCAATAAAAACCTGCCCAAGCATCAGGGACATCCAAAGCATAAACGCAAGCAAACTCCACCCCCCCCCAACACAACCCAAATGACACATAGCCCGCAAACTCAGTGTGCCACTCAACCACAACCCATAAGGCATAACAACGTACCCAACACTCTAGTCATAGGTGACTCTATAGTAAGGCATACTGATGTTCCACTCACTAGACTAAACAAGCAGAAAGTTACTGTCAGCTGCCTGTCAGGTGCCAGGATCCACCACATAATGCATGCACTCAGGTCACTCCACAATAAGTACAAATATGACACTGTCATTGTGCATGTTGGTGTGAATGACCTGAGACGTACCTCCCTGGACTACATGAAAAGAGACATGGAGGAGGTCTCCGATCTTGTATCCCAGGCAGGTATGACCCTAACCCTGAGTAGCATCCTGCCATCACCCAGAATGATACCACAGTACAAGGACAAAATGATTGACTTCAACAATTGGCTAAGCTTCTGGTGTCATTCTAAGTGGATCCAGTATTTGTCTGCCTGGGACGACATGATCGACAGTCCACGATGCTTTGCCAGAGATGGCCTGCACCTGTCGCCCTTAGGATTCCGGATACTGGCTAAGACTCTTGCCACCCCATAGTGCCTTTTTTAGGCAAGGTTCAAATGACAAATTCACCACTGTAGCAGGTACAAGCAAGCAAAATCTGAGGGTAATGCTACTCAATGCTAGAAGTCTAAACCTCAAAATGCACTCACTCGAGGCACTCCTTAAAATGGAGAACATTGACATCTGTGCAGTGACAGAGACCTGGTTCAAAGCTCCAGAGAGCACCCCTGCATTACCAGGCTTCACTTCATACCACACCTTTCGGCCACCTAACCCAGAAAGAAGCACTAAAGGTGGAGGCATGTCCATATTCATTAAGGATATCCACACCTCCAGGCTAGTTGCACAGCATAATGCATCCGAGATTATCCAAGTGCAACTAACTCTGGGCAAGACTGCAATCAAAATTGTAGCTTGCTACAGAACCCCCACCATGCCGCAGGATTCACACTCCTCATTTCTTGATACACTGGAAAGTATTAGGGTACAACCCAACACCCTAATAATGGGCGATTTCAACTACCCCACCATTAACTGGGCAAACTACTCATGTACCAACTCTTTTGCTCAACGTTTTCTAGATTTCATAAATTCCAACGCCTTGGATCAACTTATTCACACCCCCACCAGGGGCAGCAATATCCTAGACCTGGTCATTACCAACATGGGAAACCGGTGTTCCACACCAGAGGTCAATTCCTCATTGGTCAGATCCGACCACAAGCTAATCAGTCTAGACATCCACATCCCACCCCCAGCCCCAATTAGGGAAACCATTGTAAAAAACTTCTCAAAAGCCAACTTCACACTTCTTAAGACAGAAGTGGCAAACTTCATGACATCCATGCAGACGGACAATAGAGGTATGACTGATGAATCCTACACAAATGCACTTTATAAGCACTTACACGAGTGCATGGATCATGCTATCCCTAATAGAACCAAGTTGTTATCCTCCAAAAAAAGGAAGCCAATCTGGTGGTCCTCTGCCATAAACAAACTCTACAACAGAAGAAAGAAACTGTTGCAAAAAAGAGTAAAATCCCATGACTGGAGGAACTCCCTGGTCAACCTCAGTAAGAAGCTGAGATCCCTCATAAAATCCTCCAAAGCTAGTTACGAAAACAAAATTGCCACTGACTCTAAAGACAACCACAAAGCATTCTATAGCTATGTCAAGAATCTAAATGGGAACACTCAGATCTGCTCAGAGTTACAGCATAATGGCACTAAATATACAGAACCAACTGATATTGCCAACATCCTAGCAGATAGGTTCAGTGATAACTTTACCCCCCTCTCACCCCCTAGAGGGCCCATCTCTATACCGGAAGATTGCAAAGTTCCTATAATCACGGCTGCACAGGTAAAAAACACACTCTCCAAAGTCAAGAACACAGCATCCATGGGACCTGACAATATCCCAGGCTGCATTCTACATGAACTACAGAATGACCTGGCACCCTACCTAAGTATCATGTTCAATCATAGCCTCACCTCAGGCTTTGTACCCACTGAATGGCGCACCGCGACAGTTATCCCATTCCACAAAGGGGGAGCCACGACGGACCCCGGGAAGTACTGCCCCATTAGCCTGACGAGCCTGGTCTGCAAGGCCATGGAATGTATCATCATGGAACTCATAAACAAAGAAATTGGTAATCTCCAAACTCTGGACCCTACTCAGTTTGGATTTGTAAAAGGCAGATCATGTCTCCTAAACCTGATTGACTTCTTTGAAGCAGTCACCAAAGCCATAGATGAGGGTAAAGTGGTTCACACAGCTTATCTAGATCTCGCCAAGGCTTTCGACACCATCCCCCACTCTGGAATTATAGATAAGCTCACTAAACTAGGTATAAATCCCTATGTCACAAGATGGGTTGCCAACTGGCTCACGGACAGAACCCACACTGTGAAAGTAGCGGATTCCAAATCCGACATCAGACCAGTGACAAGTGGAGTACCACAGGGTTCAGTCCTGGGTCCTCTCCTGTTTGGTATCTACTTCTCTGAAGTGCAGGCCAACACAGAAGGTCTTTGGCTAACAAAGTTTGCAGATGACTGCAAACTAGGAGCCATAATCGAAACTCCTAACGATGTGGACAAACTACAAAAGGGCCTCACTGAGACAGATACCTGGTGTCAAAGCCATGGCCTGAAGCTCAATGCCAAAAGTGTATTGTCATCCCCTTTGGTAAAAACTCTGTACCCATGAACTACCACATAGCTCGTAGTCTACTTAATGCCGAAAATGTGATAAGAGACCTTGGGACACAGGTGGACAGTAGTCTCTCCTTTGATAATCACATCGCCACAGTGATCAGGAAATCCTTCTACGTGGCTCATCTCATCACAAAAGGATTCTCATCCAGAAAAAAAGAGGTAATTGTTCCCCTCTACTCATCACTCATTAGACCCATTATAGAGTATAATGCCCCTTTTGGTATGTACCTCACAAGACATCTACAACAACTGGAAAGACCACAGAAATACCTCACAAAGAGGATTACTGGCCTCAAACAGATGCCCTATGCAGACCGTCTCAAAAAGCTACAGCTTTACTCCATCTCATATCGCCTACTCAGGGGCGATCTCTTCCTAACATACAAAGCTATGTCAAACCCAGAGCTGTTGGACATGCTCCACTTAAAGAAATCCCAATCCCTCCAAGCTACATGCTCTAGGGATCTAAACCTTGTCACCACAATAAACAGAACATGCTGGAGGGATAGATTCCTGTCCCAGAGACTTCCCATACTCTGGAACAGACTACCTATCTATGTCAAACAGAGCTCCTCATTAGCACTCTTCAAGAAAAATTTTGATGATTGGATGGGAAATGGGAAATTCACCCTGGGGATCACTTCTGTGGCTCTGCTCGACAGAGGCACAGGAAAATAATTTTCCTGGGTGGCGAAAGCCAGGGTACATTTTTTGGCTAGGCTTGTATGGGCCCTAGGGCCAATAGCCTAGTACCTACCTATGAACAAGGTTTCCGCCAAGGAGTTTGGTGAATGCCTCACACAACCACATTTGAGAGAAATCCCAGGCATGCCAATCCCCAGATATCTAGAACCCTCAGTTTAAGTCCACTTGTATGTGGTACTAGGTATTAAAGGTAATCTGACTTCCACCAGGTAATGTCTGCAGTGCCTATTTCCTGGTACTTCCTTCTCATTGTGAACCCCATTCATTTCAATATGCTTTACCACTGATTCAGACTCGTACATTGGTGAGCCTCGCCAACTTACAATGCCAAATTATTTGGCAAGGCAAGCCTGATTCCCCTTTTGGAATCAGGCATAGGGATCCTTCTGTTCCCATTAGCATGCACTGAATGGCAGTGGAATAGCCCTATATTTTGGATTGTACATGGAGTAACTGCACAGCTTGACATGTCACACTACACCCAAATCCTTCTGGAATCTGGCCTTTATTCTTTATGAGAAAGCAAGAGGCAAGAGAAATGCATAATCAATTGAGTTAAGATACAGGACACATGACTGTGAAATGGGGCAACTATGTGATTCTGCAAGAAGAGTCTGAGTAGTATTTGCCATAAAAATGATCATATAAAAGGCAGATTGTTAACAGAATCAGACTTGACATTAGATAAAGCTATAGATGTGTGTAGTCCAAGTAAATTACAAAGTGTGCAATTATAATCTTTAACTTATAGCACAGAAGTGTATATTATGCATGAGCATGAGGAAAAAACGTCTAGAAGCTATCGAAAATAATAAAGCCAAAAACTGAGAGGGACAATGTTGTCCAAGGCACGGCATGATATCAAATGATTACAAAAGGACTGCTGAGCTTATGCCATGCTCTGGTTGTAGATATGAAACTGATATATTTAGTAAGACAAAAAATAAAGTCTAAAGAATGTGTGTAGCTGCTGGCTATTGTGCAAGAATCTGGTTTAAATGAAAAAAGTCAGAATCAGAATATTAATCCTCTGGAGTCAAATGATGAAGTAAAGACAGAAATGCTTCTGAGTACAATAGAGATGTAGTTTATGAATGCTCTGTAGGCAAATGGCAGCAACTGTTAAGTATATATTTAGAGATTTATAAAATGCATGTACACCTGTTTGCTAGATTAGACGCATATATTTCTGTTTGCTAGAATATATGTAGAATAATATAGTCAGTTAGATACATACATTTCTGTTTGCTGGCTTACATATATTAAAGGGTTAAACTCTTCTCAGCTAAAAGTCATATAAATAAAAAAAAAGCATTCATCTTCATAGTTTTAATACTAAGCTAACTGCTCTTGCAAGTCATTTTAAGCCTAGCCAATTATCCCTTGTGAGATTCAAACCTTGCAACTTGTGTTTGTAAGGTAAACACCTTAGCCATTAAGCCACCCTCCCAACATAACATGGATGTTCACATTCTGGTACACCTTGAAAAAAAATGCTGATAAGGATAACTCCTTAAAAGAGGCAGTCAGTTGTGTGTAAGAAGCTTCAAGACAGATAAGAAATTTCCTGAAGCACAAATGCTGGGAGTATGGGAAAGCCGCATTCATGTGGAAACATTCACAGCAAAAAAGACTTTCTGTTCACCTTAAAACAGAACAGACAGTATAACATCAAAGAATACCAAAGTAACAGACTACAAATTTCAAAGGTATTAAACAATAGACCGTTCTAAGAAAAATATGTATAAAAGGATAGTAAAATTAAATAATGTTAGATCTGATTTTTTGTTAGATCTGTTTAATGGAAAACATCTTTCATGTTTGAGAAGCAAACTTGAAGACAGTAAACCCTGGCAAACTACACAGTATTGTACATATTGTCTTATATAGACAAGTTACTTCAGTAGTTCTGAGCAAGAAAGTTAATAATATACTGCTGAAAACGTTATAGTCTGTAAAGTTTATGTGCACTAACCAGACTTTGTTTTTACAACTCACTAAGACTAGGCACTAACACAGAAGTTGCAGTCGGTAGTATCAGTAAGTAAAACAAGATTGGAGCCATTCATTTTATATAACTTTTCGGCAACATTTATGGACATGGTTTTCTTTGGGACGAATGTGTCCTCCCTGGACTACAATAGCTATATGCAGAAATACGGCTAATGAGTTTTAAATCATGAATATATTTATATTAACAGAAAACACTGGTTTTGGCTTTAACTACAAAGTATTATATTTTTATGAAATTATAATTTGATGTTTTATGTTTAATATAAAATAAACCAAATAAGGACCATTTGTGTATCCTGACTTACAGTGGAAACACTTTTCAGTAAAAGGAAACCTTTTTTGTTATTTTTAAATACTCCTTTTCTTGGATTTGTTTATTACAAGTCATAATTTCAATTATCATTTCATAAGAACATTAAGATACCCCAGGCTATGACATTACAATGAAATAACCCCACTGCTCTGTTGCATTAAATAGAATTCAGCTGTCTACTACAACCTGAAAACTTACATCGATAATAGGTCTGGTCTGAAACACTGTGAATATTACTCATAAACATTGTGTGCCAAAGACAGGGACTGGTGTGCCATAGAAGTTTGTTCTAAATCCATTTGTAATTCATAAAATAAGTTGCACAATGAGTTAAGCCATTCCATGTAATCTTGCCTCACTGTGTAGGCATTGTACTCCATGCACAGAGTACATATGAAAATAAGCTCCTCTCCAAGATTATTCATGACTCAACAATCCTACACCACAGGTGTACTGGCTTGCCCTAACATGGCAACCTATGTCACTCCAGCTGCTTACAATCCAATGATGGAGAGGTTGGCAGAGCAGATAGCCTATTCCCCTGTTTATGTGTTGCTCAGCATACACAGTATATCAACATATTAGCAATGTTTAAAAAAAAAAATTCAAGACCTCTGTTACATGATGGGGAAAACCCCACTGATAACAGAGTTCCCTGTGGTGCAGGCTAGTCTGGCACCTCAATAATACCTCACCCCCATCTCCACATAGTGATCTGTCAACTGAGCACAGGCAGCATGAGATCGTCTCATCATATTATGGTAATGACCATAGCTCTGCTGTTATACCAAGTGAGTGAAACACCTTTATGCATCGCTCGTTGGAATGAGAGCAGAACGCAGGACAGCATGTTTAGTAATATACACAAAACATACCTGCCTAACTAGCATTTCCCTGCTGTGCTGTGATGTGATGTCATGCAAAGCAGCACAGCAGAAGGCAGTAGCTACTTAGCTGCACAATGCAGCAGGGATGCATTTGACACAGAAGCTCTTAATACAGCAAGGTATACTAGATGCTTTTGTGAGCAAGTCATAAAACATAGGAATGATTTGTATTCTGCCATTAAGGATCATGATCCATTAGGGAATAACAGTTCAGAATGGTAGTGTATTAAACACAGAGTGCAAAGTGCTTATATGCCTCTGTACACTATGTGGATGCCTGATGCCTCTTCTTTAGGCAAGATATAAAACATCTCATCTTAACCGAACAAAATAATTTTGTTAAAAATCACTGTATAAAACAGTAGAAACAGAAGTTTTTGTACCCCCAGTGATGTGGTGGGGAGGTCTTGCTCTATATCCCAGGCTCTATATATGCTTCCACTGAGCTCACATAATCTTCGATAAAGGGAAAAAATTTTCAAAAACATTAAACTTATTATTACTGTCTATTGAATCCGTGGGTGGCCGTGGTTGTGCAGCGGGGAGAGTTGCCACCTGACAGCAACAGGTTCTCCAGTTCGATTCTCGGCTGGGGTGTCTTCTGTCTGGAGTCTGCATGTCCCCCTGTGGTCACGTGGGTTTCCTCCCACATTCCAAAGACATATTATAGGTGGATTGGACACTCCAAATTGAGTGTGTGCATCTGTGTGCCTTCTGTGGAAGGTTGGGAGGTGGGCTGGCAACACCGTAAAACTCCACTGCCAAATGTCTTGCGGACCGTTGTTCTACTGTGGTAACCCCTAATAGGAAAAGCCAAAAGAAGAAGAGGACTATCTTTTGAGTCCCTTGACTTCACAGAACAGCTGCAGCAAAGGAAAAGCCAGCATACTGAAACGTGAACATGTTAATCTATGCATGTGATTATACAAGATCTAAAAGCTAGGTGCATAATCTTCCAAGGCACGACTCCACTGGTATTTTCCACACAAACAAGCTTTATTGGAACACCCTTTCTTCAGAATAAAACCATAAATGCTGTTATCACTACAGATGCGTTTTCGTCCTCTAATGGCTGCGAGATGATCCCACTCACGATGATAGCTTGCAAATTTAGAAGTTTGCAAGCTATCATCGTGAGTGCGATCATCTCGCAGTCATTAGAGGACGAAAATGCATCTGTAGTGATAACAGCGTTTATGGTTTTATTCTGAAGAAAGTGTGTTCCAATAAAGCTTGTTCGTGTGGAAAATACCAGTGGAGTCGTGCCTTGGTTGAATTGCTCTATTTTTCTTTTGGTTTTGGCTGCTTTTATTGAGCAATTTACTTTCCTGTTCGTTTTGGCTGTAGGTGCATAATCTGTAATAGTGTTCTCAATAATTTCATCACATAGTATGCATTGTCATATTTTCTCATATTACGGCACAGATTATTAAAACTATTTGCAGAATTTCAGTAGTATTATTTCTGGATAAACTTTTAGAGTCCAACCGAAATATTCTGATGGACGGCAAGCCTTAAATTCTGGCACAATATCCAGAACTGTGCTTTTAAAATAACCTGTTGAGCAGCTTCTTGCATTCTGTATTACTAATTTATTTAGTTTGCCTCAGGTAACATCTTTGTTAAATAAAAATTTTCAAAAATGCTCTACTAGTAAATGAAAGAAAAAAAAATGTTTGTTTTACTATTAGTAATTGAGTTGATACAAGTTTTAGCAAAATATTGACTTTATTATTTCACAATGTACTTTATTGCACTGTGGGATCTTTACATGATTCCATGAAAGAAATGTTGCTTAACAATACAGTTCCCCAGGATGTAGCTACAAAATGTCTGCAGGCAGGACCAACCAGAGGTAATTTTAGACTTTATCCAGATTTCTTGCTAAGATGTTGAGAGGCATGCCTCCAGAGTCCACACAGACAATTTGCCAGACATGAAAGTATTCCAATCCGAGATGATCCACACAAATCCCAAAGCCAGATTAATATTGCCAAAAATATCTGATTGATCACTGCTTGTCTTACCACACCCTTCCGCCCATCTCAACTGTCCACACACAAAATACAAACTCTGACATATTGCCCAGAATTTCTGTTTGATCACTGCCAGCATTATTTTAAATTTAATAGTAGCACTTCTCTCAGCAACACTGTGCCAATCTCCTCATCTCTGTCCAGAAATCTGCAGATTGTCCATGCTTTTGCTCTGTCCCTCATACATTGACTCATTGTACCAAAAAAAAAAAAAAAATTCCCTCAAGCACCTTCGTGACCTCACAATGAATAAAGTGAACTTAACATAACTTGATTTGAATGTCAAGTTGACTGGAGCAAAGCCCCCACCCCCAGCTCTTGCTGTGCCATGGGAGCATTTTTTTCCTTGCAGGAGCACTTTATTAATTTCTTTATTTTTTTAGAGTCATTACATATTGCTCTAAAAAATAAGTAAGTAAATGGAGAAAGAGTACCCCTAGTAGCACGCCTCCTCAGGCAGTTACCTAGTTTGAATATGCACAAAGCCAGCCCTGTCTGTGGGAGTGAAATGAAGAGGCCCAGGCTTCTACTTTGTTACAGCTAGGGTTGTCACCTGACCAGTTTTGAAAGAGGCAGTCATGGTCAGTAGTTGCATCTCACGCTCCACATTAACTGTGAGCAGGAAAGGAAAGGAAATGTCCCAGTTTGCCAGGGATTTATTCCTTTCTTGTTCACAGGTAAAACAAAATTAAGGTGTACTTTTATTATTAGCAGATTTTTTCTAACAATTGCTTGCTTGTATTTACTACTAGTAGTTGCTTAAGTCTGAATTTGTGCTTTTGCAGTCCTTTTTTTTAAAGGCTTTCTAATGAATTCTAGTCCTGGAACCAGCTGTACTTAATGCAGGCAGTTGCAAAGGCAGGCTGGCTATCAGTCTATTGCCTACTGCAATGCCTTCCATTAGAGCTAGATCTCACATGTGCCGTAGTGATTGGCTGAATTTCACTTAGGGAAGGACCATAGTCAGGAGGATCATTATATTGGCTGCCGGTGTGGCAACTTAGGTTTGAGAAGTCACCACATTCCTGAATCGATTATTTTTTGGCTTTATTTGGCCTTTTCATTTAGATCTTTATTCTGGGTTGGACATAGATACATAAATAAATAAATATATATAAAAAAATATGTGGCTATGGCTGTGCCACTCCCACTGGAGGTTGGGACACGAAATGTCAGGTGAAAGTGGACTGGTAGCATCAGTCTGCAGAGTGTAGACATCAACATCACTTATTTTAATTATGGAAATAAATAAGTAAAAGATCTGAGTGGCCAGTGGTTTTGTTCCTTGAACTGTTCCAGCAGTGCTTGCAACTTGCAACATAGCAAAGTTAGCGAGAGTGTGACTTTCGTACCTCTCAGCCTCTTAGCACAAGAAATCTAGACAAAGTCTAAAATAATGGGGGGGGGGCAAAGAAAATTGGGAAAAACTTTAAATATTGTTCTGATAAACTTTATGTTATTTTGTATACTCTGTACTTTAGGACAAATACATGACAAATGGCAATCCACCAGTTCCAAGGGCGCAGAATTTATCTTCATTTAGGAAGCAGTAGAAATTAGCTGAAAAGGTGGGGGTGGACATTACAGGGCAATTGCTGAGAAGTAAACCTTGTGTTGGCCAAGACAGCAGACTAGGTGGCTGAATGAGTAAAATATAAATAAAAGGAAGTTGGCAGTGATTTGACATAATAAAGTTAAAGTTAAAGACTTTTGGAAATATTTTTGTTATAAAAATGATTTATTCAGAATGAGTTACTGCCAGGAAGATCTGATTTTGACCACACAACACAAGTTTTAAATAACAGTGCATATGAACCACGCATCTCAGCTGTCTAGATTTCTGCAGAATATCCAGATGTTTGCCTTGTATTTTTAGTCTGTTCCTCACAAAATGTGTTTTTTTTCCCCCAGGGAAATCACTGAGGAATGCAGTCACTAAATAATGATATACATTTGAATTTCAGACATCATACCATTCATAAAATGCACACTAATACAACTCCTGTTACTTTAACAGCTTTCTAAGTTTGTAAGAGCAATATTTAACATCTGTCCTTATTTTGTGGCTTTTGTCTCCCATTATTTTAGGCTTTGGCCGGATTTCTTGTGCTAAGAGGTTGAGATGTATGATATGAACATGTGGGACAGTATTTAGAAATTGCATAACATGGACATATTTCAGTGTCCAAATATCACAACAACCACCAGATACTGAACTTATAAATATTAGAAAATAGTGTGTTTCTGTCAAAGGAACTCCATGAGTAAACTTTGAATTTCCTGTACCCTACCATGATGTATTGCCAAATGACTTTGTGTTATTGCATGAACATGTGCCTAAGTACAAGTACAAGTGTTTCAGGAAAATCTTAGAACAGACACAGATGTTTTAAAATTGCTGAGTATGTTAGTCACATTCATACTTTTGATGTTACCATGAAAAAACAGATGGCTTATATGGAAAGAGAACAATCATGTTATATAGCAAGTGAAATTACAGATGACAAATAAGTTCCAGTGTTGCCAAATATAATGGACACCAAATGTCACATACTGTTGTCAGATATTTCACACAGAAGGAATGTGCCTTGACAGCAGGCCTGATGATACAAGTCTGAGATATGAGTCCAGGTGTCAGAAAAGGAGGGAGAAAGGGGATGGAAATGAGTGACCAATCATTGGTTCTTACATCCTAGGAGATTGTATTTGGTTATGAGCTCACTGCAAGGGCTACTAAGATTGGTACAAGGGGAATAACTATAACATGCACATGGCTCCAGATGTAACAGCCCAACACAGAATGCACAATGCTCTAGTTAAGGTTGTGTTGTGGCACCGTAGCAAGGTGTTAGCATATGGCTCTGATGTAGGAGGTAATGCACGTAGCCTGCTGACCATTAAGAAGATGGGATTAGGAACATACAAATACATATCTACCAAAGGTGTTGCACTGTTAGCACAGAACTCTCCCACCTCTAATAACTGGATATAGGATATGGCTATGGAAAAGTATTCCTCTGGGAAAGGGGTGACCTTCCCCGGTGTGCTGCATGCTGCTAAAGCCAGACAGGATGGGGGGGGGGTGGAGCAAGAATGAGTAAGTGGAGCAAGGAGATGCTTGATGGTTTGACTTGTAAAGATCAATGCACAAGGTACAGGGTTCGATCCTAACCTCCGGTGAATGCCTGTGTGGAGTTTGCATGCTCACCCTATGTCTCTGTGAGGTTCATCCCACATCCCCAAAAGCATTCTGGGTGTTTCCACCTCAACCTCACTCCAGAATGGAGTTGTGGGTAGTAGTACAGACTCTAGATGGTGCCTACTAAGGGAAGAGTTGTACAGATCAACCACTTTGGTCATCCACTGTGGTGTAGAGCATCCTCTACTTAGGAGAGCATGGATCACAGACTGTGCAATGGGTCAGGACTAGCCATGCAACAGTGTAAAAAATTGGATGTAGTTAATTTGATCATTAATATTGCCAAAAATAGGCATGGGTTTTTGCTGGTGATAAGTGAATTGATAACCTGGCCTTCTCCGATTGCAAATGACCCATTCTAATTATTGGAGGCATATATATGGCCCTTTTGGTCAGTGTGTACCCATCATAAACTGCAGCAGCCCTGGGTCAATAAGCTACTGTCCTGCTGGTGTCCAGTTGCCCAGATTGGGTTACCTGGCATAGCTCTGCTGACCGAAAACTGGCCATAAATCAATCAACCTGCCAAACATGAACTAAGGATTGCTATACGCATTATAGATTCACTGACAACACACAGCTTGGAAGTGCATGACATGATGGTAAGGAGGAAGGTGGACATCATCTTTATCTAGGAGACAAGATGAAAGGGCAGTGCAACAGAACCATGTAGCTTGGGGTCCAGACTCTGCTACTCGGGGGGAGGACAAATTAGAAATGGTGAGGGAATTGTGGTGAGGGACAGGCTTAAGAAGACAGCGAGGGATGTAATAAGATTTAGTGATAAGATTCATGGCAGTCAGATTCCAGTGTAAGGACAGGACATTATTCATGGTCTCAACCTATGCCCCACAGCAGAGTTGCGATAGTGAGGAAAAGAGTGCATTCAGACAGCAGCTGCAGGATTTACTAGATAAAGCAGGACAACATGAGATGGTGTTGATAATGGGGGACTTGAATGCACATATCAGGACAGAGAGAACAGGATATGGGTTCTGCCTCAGTCTACATGGATGGGCAAACAGGAGTGAAAAAGGAGAGGCCATTATAGACTTGTGTCAGGCAAATAGCCTGAAAAAGTCACAAGATTACATCTAAGAGTGGACAACATGCAACTTAGGTAGATTTCTTCCTATTAAGGAAAGGGCACTTGGGTAGAATCAGAGATTGCGGTGTCATCCTCAGTGAAACATTTGGTTTACAACATAAGCAACTGGTGGCTACAATCAGCCGTAAACAGTGATCAGAAATGGATCTAAGGTCAACAAAGACTAGGCTGAAAAACTGAAGTTGACTGGAATAAAAGCACAATAGCTCAAGGAAATATTCAGGGCTATAGCACCTCAGGAAGGAAAGGAAGAAGATGGAGCTGGAGAAGATGAATCAAAGCATTTCAAAACAGCATGTTTGAGGACTACAGAACAGATATGTTACTGAGCCAGGTCCAGGTATGAAAATAAGGTACACAAGGAAAGCTGATGGTGGAATGCAGACGTCTAAGAAGTTATCAAAATAAAGAAGAAATGCAGGAAAATGTGGAAGATAGAAAAAAAGATGGACCAGGCTAAGAAGCAATACAGACTAACAAGAAGGTAAGAGAGCGGTTGCAATAGCACAGAACAAGGCATCAGAGGCACTCTACCAGCTTCTGGAAAGGCGACTCAGCAGATGGCACAAAGAAACTCTATCAGGTTGCAAGGCAAAGACAGAAAGATTAAGAAGATGATCATCAGATACCCTTCTTAAAGGATGTCAGCAACAACCTGCTCACCAGTGCATAAGATATCAAAGGGAAATGGAAGGAGTTTTTCCAGCAGCTTCTGAATAAAGAAACCCGCTCTTAAGGTGTACTGCCCCAGACATGGCCTACAAGGAAAGATGAGGAGGAGCCCACCATAGAATAACTTACAACAGCACTAAGGGAAATGAAGTCAGGGAAAGCAGCAGGCTCAGATGAGGTCATTGCAAATATAATCAAGATGCTGGGTGAGTTAGTGGTGAAATGGAAGCAGAGGGTACTCATAGCAGTATAGAGAGAAAGGCAAATCCCAGATGAATGAAGAATAAGCATTCTAGTACAAGTTTACAAGAACAAAGGAGACATTCACAACTACATAGAGTAGCAGAAAGTTAGATGAGAGAGAAGCAGTTCAAATTCAGATCAGGATGCAGCAAAATTGACTGCTATTTACAGTGCAACAGATAGACGGAAAGAAGCTAGAGATGAGGAAAGAGTCCAGCACGGCATTCCTAGATATTGAGAAAACATATGACAAGGTCCCAAGAAAGCTGATTTGGGGAGTCCTGCATTTGGTGCAAAGTCCTAAAATATTGGTAGGATTAGTGCAGGATATGTACACAGACAAGGATCCTATGCCACAAGTACAAACAGTGTTCAGATTCACAGAGGGTTTCCAACTGTTAGTGAGTGTGCACCAGGGTTCAGCTGTGAGCCCACTGCTGTTCATACTGGTGATGGACTACATTAGCAAACAGGTAATTGGGGCGAGATCAATAAAGCTACTTTATTTTAAAAAATGTGGCATTATAGTCAGACTCGGAATAAGAACTTCAGCAAATGATAAGGGAATGGAATGTAAAACTAAGGACACACGGCATGAAAGTGCAGATAAGACAGTTGTAATGGCAGCAAATGGGGAACTCAGAGGAAGCTGAGAAATGTGCTAGAAGGGAAAGTAGTGGAACAGGTTAACAGCTTCTGGAAGGGGTAGTTGATGAGAAGGGAAACTTTGAATGAGAAAGTCAAAATTAAAATCAGAGGTGCTGCACTCAAGTGGAACAGAATGTCAGGTGTAGTATATGGCAGAAGAATGCCAAAGAAGCTGTAAAGCAAGGTGTACAAAACAGTGGTGTGACCAGTACTGTTGTATGGTATAGAAACCTGGGCAGTAAAGGCAGAGCTGATGGTGATGAAGTGCCTGAGATGGGTGGTAGGATGCACTCTGTGGAACTGGTGAAGAAATGAGAACATCTTAGCAAAAGTTCAAACAGCCCCACTTACAAAGAAGATCAAAGAGAACAGATTATGGTGGTTCAGTTACATGTGCAGGAATGCTGAAGACAATCTACTAAACAAGGCTTTGGACAGACAGGAAGAAGGCAGGAGGAAATGAGGGCATTGGGCAAAGAGATGGATGGACTGTAAGACAGAAGACTTACAAAATAAGCTAGGAAAGTGGTAGTGAATAGAGTTTAATGGCAACAGTTGATTTTTACAATCCAACACCATGTAGAAAATGCGGAAAAGTGGGGTGATGATGATAATGATATACATAAGCAAATAAGTTGTTGCACAGACCCAAGCAGCGCACCAATTTTATAGGTTAGTACTAGGCTGCCTGCCCTTTCAGGCCATATTAAGCCTAGCCAGTTAGCCCATGTGAGAATCAAACCCAACACCTTGTGTCTGTAAGGTAAACATCTTAACCATTAGGCCAATCTCCTGTAAAACAGAAATGCACCAAAAGTTAAGATCCAGCACCAAAATGTTATTTCTTGTAGTTTATTCCAATGTTATGTTAACAACATGGTGTAAAACAAGAGGAGGTTTTTCTGCTCATGTGGTCTCTTTCTGTGTAATAAAATTAAACAAAACACCCAAATGTTGGCATTGTTAGCACTAACAAAGGTAGAAAAAAAACAAAAAAAATGTCAATATACATGTTCCAAGAGATAACTCGAGAGTATGCAAGTTAAAATACTGTTTTTGCAGGGAAGCAAGCTCCCTTGTGCCATCCATGTGGTAGGCTATATCCCCATACCATACATTTCAACTCTGATATTGCACAATACAGGAGAATGGGCATTTTCTCCAACTTGATATTATAGCAGTCTTGCTCTAATGCCAATCTTTGGTTTCGTCGAACAAATTCTGTCAACAAAACATATATTGACATTAAGCAAATTTGACTTAAATTATAACACACGTGTGTGTGCACGCTATATATATATATATATATATATATATATATATATATATATATATATATATATATATATATATATATATATATATATATATACATACACATATGGGTTCACTTTATATCCTCGAAATACTGAAATGTTGAAATTCAGTATTTCGATGCTATAAAGTCGAAACCTTAAAACAACGAAAACTCAGAAGTGCGAAATTCAAAGTCTCGCACACCAGAGATTTTGAATTTCATGCTTCTACTCCACACACACACACACACACACACACACACACACACACACACACACACACACACACACACCTTCCTTCCCACACACAAACACAAGCTCTCTACTACATAAAAGCAGGGGGGCAAGCCCCCCTGCACACCCCCGTACTTAAATATTCTAACTCCCAGGTAGCACTACATACAAACACACAGAAAACACCACCACACAAGCTACACTCTCCTCACACACACACATCACAGCAACAAAACACACTAACACACACCACAGCCCCTACCCAAAACACATACACACTTAGCTGAATCCATAACCACAGCAAAACCTCAAAAGCTCGAAATTCAAAACCTCCGGTATTCGAGGTTTTGGATTTCGTGCTTCTGAGGTTTCGCTCTTCAGGATTCCACTTTATGGGCTTGAAATACTGAATTTCGATGTTTCAGTATTTCGAGCTTCTAAATTGAATCCATATATATATATATATATATATATATATATATATATATATATATATATATATATATTTTTTTTTTTTAATATATAAATCTATGCATGTGTGTGTGTGTGTGTGTGTATATATATATATATATATATATATATATATATATATATATATATATATTTGTATGTGTGTGTATAGGACCTCACTGGAGATTACATTCATTGAAATTTCGAATAATCTAACATTATTGCAAATGTCAACTATTAGGTTACATTTGTGTTCATCATGACATAATCAAAAAGCAGACTCTCACAACTTAAATAAACTAACTCTAGGGTTGCCCAAATGTAAAGTAAGGGGAAAACTCCCAAATTATGTAATGGTCAATCTTCTGAAGTTCGAATGTTACAGAATTTGACCATCAGCAAATTTTTGCACAATTTCAGCACTCAGTAAATGTGTGCAATGATGAAACATATAATACACATTATATATAAAAACTGTTGCATCATTTGGTATTACCAGCTATACCACCTGACAAATCATTCAGACAAATTGAGCATCTTACAGAAGTATTTTGAAATCAAAACCACTGTTAATGGCAGAAAGTTTTAGCCTTCATAAAATAAATCAAACAAGGCATCAAAGCATTTGAAAATACATACATGACAGAGCTGCATTTACTATCTGGGAACTGCAAGCTTGTAAATAGAATAGCAGATGTGCCTATAGATCTGTGTGTGGACTAAGTTATAAGAACAAGCAAGGGAGACACTGCTAAGGAAAGTAGTGTCATTTATTAAAGATACATTCAAACTGAAAGATGCAAAGCTAAAGCTTGAACTTGAACCAGTTCTGCCCTGGGTAGACCATAAGATGCTTTACAATGATGCAGGTGTCCACATCAGCCACAAGCAGTGGAGTTAAAAAAACATTCAAGAGAAAATCCCATGCGACTGATTCCCACCAATAATGTTGAGAAGAACTACTCTACTATGAAGCCTGATGATCAACAGGCAGTGAAAGGGAGATGAAAGAAGGGATTACATTAGATGAAGTACTTACCCACTTTGATTCATCTTTTCATAAGAGGTTACTTCATTTATGGTACTGGCTCTGTTCTAGATCATAAACTCCAGAGTGGTACAGAGAGACCCACAGCATTTGCTCAATGCTATTGACTAAAACACAAAGTAATTAAGCAAAAATTACCTTAATCTAATCTGAGGAATAAGAAGCTGTGCCACTACCTGTGCAGAAGAAGGTTTGTCCTTGTTCTGGATCACCAGCCACTGCTAGATATTTTCAGTTCTCAAAAGGGTTTTCCATTGTGACTAAAGACCAGTTACATAAGTGATTGCAGTTTCCAGGAGAACACCTATATGACTTGAAGTACAAGGAAAAAAGGCAACATAGTACTGTTTAATAAATTGGCATGGCTACTGTGTGAAACGTATGAAGAACCAAAAACTGTGGATGCAAAAGATGTGTGACACCAACAATCTTTTTCATTTTATTAATTTATTAACCAGATAACTGAACTGTTCCTCAGACTACTTTCACCCATAACCCAAGGCCACAAGGCAAGGGTAAATGCAATATATATAGATAGTTTAGATTAGCCAATAAAGCAGGATGTTTTTGGGGATGTGAAAGGAAACCGGAGTATCTGGAGAAAAAAAAAACAGGCACAGGGAGAGCATGCAAACTCCATACAAACAGTGATCAGAGGTCAAGACTGAACCCTGTATCTGTGAGGCAAAGATCTTAAAACACTGGGCCAGCATGCTGCACTTATTGTATTTACTTATAATGAATGCAAAGAGAAAACTGGAATGATTGATTATTGTTACATATGTTAACAGAACTGGAATTCTTAGTTAAAAAATGGTTGTAAAGGTGGTAATTAATTATACTCTGATTTTTTACAAGTTATGCAGCAGCTGTCAGTATGCTAAGGAGTCTTAATATGTACCTACAGAATAGTAATCCTGGCCAAGCTACATTCTAAAATTTTGCATACTATACACAAGGACATGTGTGATCTCGTGGTAGCTTGGCACTGGTACCTAATGCCAGTGGCACAACAGGTGAAATACTAAGCTTTGGTGTAGAAGGTTGTGTGTTCTATTTCCACACCAGGCAAACTGATTACAGACAGTTCAGTGCAGGATAGGGATGATACTTCACTGTTGAGTATGTCATCTCTCCGATCAGATGTTAAACTGAGACCTCATCTGCTTGAGTTGAAACTGTAGAAAATCCTGAAACGGCACCATGGCTATGGCTGTATGAAGACAAAAAAGCTTAAAAGCAAACGTAGCTTAATTTCGTATAAGTAAAACAAAAGGCCTGAGTACAAAGATGAGCGCTTTCGGCAAGACTTCGCCTTCTTCAGATCATGTAGTACAAAGGTCCATATTGGTTAAAATGACAATAATTAACCGATCATATCTATTGCAATTGACACACCTTCAAAAAATTAACAAATCAAGAAGTCAGACTTAAAAACAGGAACTATGACAGAAAACATATCTAACCAATCCTAAGCTACGAAAGGTTCTAACAACCAATAAAAATTTAATTAGAACCAAAATATGCTGTAGAAATCTTATGCAGATTCAAATTATATAAATCATAAAATGTTAACCTCTACATATTTCAAGTTTAGTGCATGTGTATAATGTGTAGATGAATACTTAATTCCATCTGCTTCCATGGTTAAGCATGATGGTTTACACAAAACTTTTAAAATGATGTATCTATATTTACTTGTAGAGAATAGGTTCATAAGGTCTGAAAAGGGTACGTCCGCATTCACTGTACATTGCTTAAGAGATTAACTGAATAAACCGATCAATGGTTTATTTAGAGTTCAAACAGCCAATCAAAATCGGCCAATAGTCTGCAAAGGAGCTTATACAAGGTTGGAACACTGTAGCGGCAAACGACCGTAACTGTAGCTACGGCCATAGCCATAAACAGCACTGAAAAATGAATCATAGTATTTAAAGATTGCCTAACCACTATTTATTTAGGAACGAGTCTGATATGTGGTTAGACACACTGGTGGCATTGATAACTATTAGAATGCTGATCTATCAGTGTGCAAGCCAGATCGATTTGGCTACAGTACTAAATTTTCCCCTGGTAGCATTAAAATAACCATTAAATTGTTATCCTATCTGTGTGTAAGCCAGCTCAACTATTAGTTCAGCTGAAACATTACTTATTGCATTTACTTGTAAAGTAAGATCTAAAGCCATCTATTATATAACTGTGGTCTTTCTCATGTACAGTGTTCTCTGGGCGTATAAGTAAAACATTATGTATTTAGGAAATGCATATAAAAATTAGGAAATACATAAAAATAGCATATGAGAGTAGACCGTTCATATTTAATTCCACGGTCTTTTCCATATCTACAGTTAGAGTTATACTATAGGCGCTTGCTGTCTGGCTACAGCCAATCACTGATTCACCTAAAAACTATGCAAATCAAAAAGTTAAAGCCATCTGCACTGGCGGATGCAGCCTATTTAATTTACACAGTAAGAGCCAATGAAATTTAGTAGACGTATGCCATGGCCAATCCACGAAAGGCCAATGAGAACCCAATAAGTCCGTAGCTCAACCAATCAAACACGAACAGCTAAATTCTAGACAAAATCAACAAACAAAGACAGAGACCATCCGGTTTCACGGCTATGGCTCCATTCTCAATGGGATAAATTCTAAAGATTAGATAAACACCCATTCCAAGACATTAGTGTTTGTAAAAAAACAAAAATGAAATCCAATCCTTTCCATATCTACAATTGGGTTTATACTATAGGTGCTTGCTGTCTGGCTACAGCCAATCAATGGTTCACCTAAAAACTATTCAAATCAGGAAGTTAAAGCCATCCGCATTGGCGGATGCAGCCTATTACATTAGCACAGCAAGAACCAATCCAATTTTCGCAGACGTATACCATGGCCAATCCACAAAAGGCCAATGAAATCCCAGAAAGTCCGTAGCTCAATCAATCAAACATGAACATCTAGACAAAATCAGTAATTAATGACAGAGACCATCCGTTCCCACAGCCACGACTTCATTCTCAATGGGACCAACTCACAAATTCGATAAACATTTATCCCAAAATATAAATGCCTGCACAAAAACATCCAATCTTATACATTTTGGTGGTCAGTTCTGCATTAATCACCTACAATCAAGTAATTGGTGCTGGCTGAATATCAGTCAGCCAATCTTAATTTCAAACAAGAACTGAACAAAACAGCAGGCTAAGACCATCTGCTTTCATGGCTATGGTCTCTTCCGCATTCACAGTAAGGGCCAATCTAATTAGACAATCGAAAAGAGTGGCCAGTCAACAAATGGCTTATCAGCTCTATATCAAATGAAAGGCTGTCACTTCTGCATTAACGCCTTCATAGTTGAAAATCTTTGTGAAGATCCCACAAAGCTGGTCTATGCATTCTTTCAGCAACCATCCCATCACTCCATCAGGGCCAGCAGCCTTTCTTGGCTTAACCTCTTGGAGCACACATCTTACATGATGCTCTTTTATTGTGAAGGTGTGGATGTAGGAGATTGGTATAGATGACATGAGACTGCTGTGGTCTATTTGCTGGTGCCTAGGTGTGACTGTCTCTGCTGTTTCCACCTCAAAAGGCTGGAGAAATAATTAAGTTCTTCTGCCATCAAGGTATCTCAATCAACAGTCATATAGTTACTGGTTTTATGACTGGTGATGTGCTAAATACCTTGCCATAGTTGTAGTGGGTCCTTGTTGGTGAAGTGGTCCTATATCTTCCTTTTATAGGCTGCTTTAGCCTCTCTGAGGCCTTTCTTTAGGCTGACTCTAACCATGCTGTAAAGGACTCTGTTGCCAGACCTGAAGGCTGTATTGTGGTGCTTGAGAAGAGATCTGACCTCCTTCGTCATCCAGAGCTTCTGATTAGGGTATACATGCATGTGCTTGCTGACAGTGACATTGTCAACACAGGTTTTTATGCAGCAGAGCACTGTTGATATGTACTCTTCCAGAAACTGATCCGTGAAAATGTCCCATTTAGTTCTTTCAAAGCAAATCTGTAGCTGTGAGAGTGCACCTTCCAGACATATTTTAATAATCTTTGTAGTAATCATAAAAATAGTCTAAAATATAATGTTACAAAATGTCTCTTTGTTAATAAAAATAAATGCTCTTACATCATGTGCCTTTACACCCAAAGGAGCTATTCATTTGTCTTCTTTACTTTCAATCCTTACCACGTACTTCTGTTTTTCATTTTGTTCCACCTTGTTTTTGCTACTCCCCTTCTGCCTTTTTTAACTTTCTCTGCACATTTTCTTTTCCATCTCACCACTATTCTTCAGGATTGTCTCTACATCACCCTTTTATATTTTCTCCATAATGTCCACCCAGAAAACATCTCCTTTGTTTTCTGGCTTACTCTGCATCACCATTTCTTTAAGTAAAGCATCCTGCAATCCTCCCAGCTAGAGAGTTGTAATTATACTGATATTCAGCCAGCACCAATTACTTGATTGTATCATTTGTGACTCATCTCCATTAAACAAATTTCTTTGAAACATGTCCTCAGAATCATGTACACATTCTGCATTCTTGATATTTGCTTTCTCCTTCATTCCTGTCACCTCTCCATCATCCCCTTCTCTCTCCATCTGCCTCCCTGTTTCTCCAGACTGACTCTGCACCTGGAATGGAAACAGGAAATGATCCTGCAAAATGGGTCCCACTTGCAACAAAAACAAGTAGGTGGAAGTTCTCTGATGCCTTGGCCAAATTTCCCTAATAGTATAAGTACCACCTTAGGTATCCCTTGAAAAGAGGCTACTAGCCTAGTGGGACTAACCTGGCCAACAAAAGAAAAATAAATAAATAAATAAAAATAATGAAGATTTAGCCGTAAGCAGTGCTGGGTGCGAAAGAGCTCAAATCCCATCACTGTCATCATTCCTACATGATAATGGAATATTCATCATGGGACAGTATTCATTCTAACTTTGTGGGTTCTTTAGGAAGGCTCGGTGTTCCTAATTACATTGGATACACGGGTGGCTAGAAGAACTCTTTATAGGAGTTGGCAAAAAAACAGACATATAAGTACATCACTACAAGTGATTACTGTCCAGGTTGCACAAGAATTGAAAATGTTCTTGAAGCAAAACTCCCCAAATGGTTGGATGTAAACTTTGTGCATGTGTTCAAGAAAGCTGTTAAAGCTATGAGCTCCTATGGTTAGACCCTGTAGTGTAAGTTTTCTTATTGTTTATTGCACTCTCATACATGGCAAACATCAGTGCAGCATCCAGCACTGTTATTCTGAAACAACAAATTGTACTCCAGGCAGAATCTAGTAAAAACAATATGCACAGGTAAGCACATAACCTTTAATCTCAGCATACAAAGGAGAGGACAATGAGAAGACTAGCTGTAGTTCAGCAGCAGTTCAGAAGAAATGGTATAACTGTCAAATGGTAACTGGACCTCAAAGTTTCAATGACTGAGATTCCAAAGTATCGTCTTGGTATGGGGTATACCAAATACCTGTATATGTCTGCCTATCTATCTATCTGTGTATGTATGTGTATATATATATATATATATATATATATATATATATATTAGAATGCTTGACTGGGCAAAGCACATTTTCAGTGGAGGCCCAGGGAGAAAAGGTCCATTACAGTACATTTATATTAGCAAGTGTATTTGGACAGTTCTCAGAAAAAAACAGCAGTTAAATTTTCAGAAAAAACAAAAACATAATTATAAGACAGGTATATACACATCAATATGTAAAAATGTATACATTTATGGTGCTCTAAATTCTTATATGAAGTAAATGGATTAATTACTTTATAACTGAAAATGTACCATATGGTGTATTTAGGTAAGCACTGCAAGGAGGTACAGACATTTTGAGAGTATAGATAGACTTTAGAGTGTGGTAGAGGAGATGAGATAAGAGGTTAGAAAATATTTAGGTGACATGAGAAAAACGGAGAAGGAGGTGTATATGACTGGAAAGGGAGTAGGTTAAGATGAGGAAGAACAATGTTGGAAATGCTACGATTTTGGAGAGTCAGCATGGTGCTGAGCATGAAAGTAACAATTTGAGATTGTGGCACCCACAAGAGCAAAACCCAAAAAATGGAGACTGAATGGCAGAAAGATTAGGCTTTGATATATGAAGTCAGAGCTGCCATTTCTCAGAATATTCTCTTTTCTCCAAGAAGTTAGTGTATATATAACTTCAAGGGGAAAACATGGCTTGCCCCCCTATATGGGAGGTGAAGTGGAGCTTGTCCCCATATAGAGGATGAAGTATGGCTTGCCCTCCCACAAAAAGAAATTTTAAGAAGAGCGATTTTTGAGATTTGCTCTTCTCCTGTGTTTTCAGTCTTTTTTTTCAGCTTATCGACACTCAGCATTTTGAGCACCAACATTTCAATAGGGAGCCAAGTGTGAGCATGACCACAATTTATTCAGATGTAGTTTGAGCAGGCTTATAAATGAGTTTATATCATATTCTTGAGTTTTCAGGACCTTAAATTTCATATGGTCATTATTCTGAGACCAGTGAGGTTACAGACATATTATCCTGACCACCTTAGGAGGGCCCATTTTACATATTAGAAACAGTTAAAAAATATGGGTTCCTATTACGTTATCGAAGTTTTACAACTTCGAACGGAATATGGTAAAGCCCATATGTTCGAAGTTGTAGAACTTCGAATACTTAAAAAAAAAAGAAAAAAATTACCTGTGGGTTGTAAGCAGGGGACAAGCCCCCCTACACCCCCTGCTATTTAAATATACCAACTACGACATCGCAATACAGTGTAGCAAAGAGAAATCTTCCCTTTCAGTACTGTACTGCATTGTAGTCCAGTCTAGAAGTTGGGGAGTGCAGGGGGCTTGCCCCCCTGCTTACAACCATTAGGTAAGTTTTTTCTTTCTTTTTTTTTTATTTTCGAACTTTTACAACTTTGAACATATAGGTTTGACCATATGGCATTCGAAGTTGTAAAACTTCGATAACGTAATGGGAACCCAAAAAATATTACCCATTGCGATAAATATATAATTAGTGACATGATATTGATCGGCTGTTTATTAAAAATAAAAACAAATATATTATGAGTGGATTATTGAATGTATTTATATATGTATAATACATACACACACACATATATATATATATATATATATATATATATATATATATGTGTGTGTGTGTATATATATATATATATATATATATATATATATATATATACATACATATATATGTATATATATGCATACACACACACACACACACACACACACACACACACACACACACACACACACACACACATTTTTATTATATTTTGGTGTTTTCTACTGTATGTGTATGTTTTTTTTAAACTGGTAATACATTTTGGTTGGAGTTTTATATTGCTCTGATTAATATTTCTTTAACTATTTGTAATATATAATGTGATTTGATTATGAATGATTTTAGCACCATTTTTTCTATTTAAACCTTGCAGGAATTAATTCGCTTAGTTATTATGGTTGGGAGTTTTACATTGCTCTGATTAATATTTCTTTAACTATTTGTAATATGTAATGTGATTTGATTGTGAATGATTTTAGCACCATTTTTTCTATTTAAACCTAAGGAAATGATATACATGTACTCTGATGAAGTTCCAGTTATTGGAGGAATGAAAATGCTTAGTTATTAAAGCTGTGGACCTTTACAGGTTGGCATTTTTAATTGTTATTAATGAATTAAAAAAATGGGGTGACACGTTAGGCTGACCAGCTGGAATATTCAAAGCTAATTAAAACAAATATTAGAAAGAACAATACTGGCCACCCTACCAAGCACGTCATCTTAAAACCTTGGAAGTGAATAGTATATTTGTGACTGGAGCACAATTAGATTGCTAATTAGCATGACAAACCTGATATTTCACTGGGTTAAAAACTTTGAAAGTGACCAAGCCTTGAGAAATCAGAGCTTGAACATGTACCTGAATCCACAAGCAATATAATATAAGTAGGCCTGCGCATAAAATATTACATCAATAACCTCCCCTAGTCTACAAGACAAGAAGTAACTTACATCAGTGACACAACCTAAATCCTAATAAATAAATGATAAACCAAATCAAAACCAAAATAAACACCCACCCACAAAGAGAATACAGAAAATTCATGTAATCAAAAATAAAATAAATAAATAAAATAAAAATCCTAAAGCAGTCACAAAAATAAAATCCAAATAAGCGGGTGATAAATCCCCTAGAAAGTAAACATGAGAAAACCAAAGCACAAGTACAGAATAAAAATAAATTGAATAACAACAAAAATAAATATAAGCATGGACAAAATCAAAAATAAACACAATGATCAAAGCCAGCTAAGTCCCTTTCCTGGGGTAAAATCAGAACCAACAGACACCATACATACCAAGAAGTATAGGCAGTAATAAAAATAAAGTTAAAAATAAAATTAAAACCAAGTCAGAAAAAAAATCAAAGGAGGAAATTAGAAACTATACCAAACCATAAACAAGTACATTTTGAAGACAAGAAAATGAGCTGAAAGCAAAGTAATAAACCTAAGTTGACATGCATTCTAAAAAGAATAACCAGTAAATAAGTACATTTCAACACCAAGCAGAAGACAAACAAAATAAACCTTTGTTAACTAAATTTAACGCCTATATGTTATAAAGTACATGAAGCTGTTTAACCACCAAGAAGATCCACAGACAGAAAGCAAAAGACAACAGCAGAGTCATGAGAAAAGACAGGAAGGGAGGATTCTGATTGTGTGAGAATGTGTGCTGCTTAAGGCATGTAAAATAAAAAATAAAGAAATCTGCAGTAGTTGACTATTGTGAGTCCTGATAAACAGAAAAATAAAATTAAACTCAATAACAAGCCTTATAAAACCATGGGACCACTAATCCTCAGGTTAGAGCAGTACTTTCATCTGAAGGGGTTCATCAGATTATGTTAAAACTGAGTTTCTAATAAAGTAACAATGTCATAATAAAAACAAGTAACAATAATAATAGTAAATATAATAAAATAAATAAAACTAGGGATCACTGCAGCCACTTGAGCCCTAGCTAATTGAATTGCACTAACGCATAGCTGGGGACTTGAACAGCTGTTATCCTGTGGAAGTAGCTTCTCGAGCTTCTACTGGAATATGATTTTAGCCAAGCAGCTGCCATGCCATCTGCTCATGTCCTAGGAGGTAAACTGTAGGAAGTGCTCACAGACCAGATAAGTGGGGAAGGGGAGCAGGAAGGGTGATAAAAAGTTTAGGGAGGAAGACAAGGAGTGTAATGTAGACTTCAGAGTTAAGGAGGGGGACTGGGATGGGGAGAGGCGGATTTTAACTTTAGGGAGCTATTGTGACTTTAGTGTTAGGGATTCGGATGAAGATTTTAGGTTTACACGGTGATGGTTGATGGAAGGGGGAGTGGATTTTAGGTTTAGGGGCTGATCCTAAATGGGAGGGGGAAGTTGACTTTATGTTTACAGAACTATCATTACTTTAGAGTTAGATAGGTAGAGGGTGAGGGAATTTTAGATTTAGGGAGGGATGGGGGACTTTAGAGCTCGGCACTGGGTGGGAGTGTTTAGGGCTGGGATGAGGGCTCTGATAAAGATAATAAACATTAGGGTAAAAGAGTTACTGGGAGTTACAGCACTTGCTGAAAGGAGCGAGTAGCAGCAAGGACATGTGTCTTGAGAAAATGTGTCTTAAGCACGTAGCAGACTCATAAAAGTATAAAATAAAACTAAATATAAATGCAGTAATAAATATAAACGCAAGTATTTATAAAGATAAATGGGGAAAAGAACAAGAGTAACACCAAAGTAAATAGAAAATGCTACAAAAATACATCAGTCAAAAATAATTAAATACGTGTAATCAAAAATAACAAAACTAACTACTAATATAAAAAAACAAATTAAATAAAAATAGAAATGAAAATAAAACTGACGGTAACAAAAACAAAACTAGAACTGTCAGTAATAAATCTAATTAAAAGATACAAACCAATGTAAATAAAATCTGTAAACCAAACTGAGTATATGGGACCAGAAATAGATAAAAAAATGACATCCAATACAATGAAACTCAAAAACTGTCCAAGCCAAGTAAGGCAAAAGACAAGATCAGCAAAACATTTTATGATCCATTTTCTTGAGCTGAAGCACATGCTTGCTAGAACAAATAGCATTAAGTCTGGGTGGGTTAGAGATGTTGACACAAATCTGACAATCCAGCTAATTCTTTTCCAGGCTGGCATTACAGTCCCCTCTAGTGAACTCATCTTAACAATGCCCAAAATATAAAACAAAAAACAAGTACGCCCAAGGAATTTAGTACTATGCTTAGCAACAAGGTTCTTGCTTAAGTTATTTCTAATCTCAGAAATGTGTTGGGCTGCCCTTCTTTTCAGCTTAGGAATTTTTTTTTCCCATGTAGGTTGCAGAACATTTGGAGTATTGGGATGAGTACATGACCTTCTCATTGCTACAATTCCTAGTCACGTTGGTTTTAATGTTTTACCTGAGCTAGGTTAAAAGGGAAAAAATGACTACACCACATAAATTCACAGAAAGTGCAGAAAGGGTGGCCACATTTAAAAATACTAAGAATCTCACTACTGTACTGTCTCTGTTGAAAAAACGTTCTAAGTAATCTGTGGTATTCTTGCCTTTTTGGAAACAAAAGAAGAGACAGGGTTGAGAATCTTGCTCATAAGTCTGTTATTAGACATAATGGACCAGTTGTCTCAAATAACTCTTTTAAATCTCATGAGCATCTGTGCCGAAAGTGAGGGTCATGCTTTTTTCCAGATTTTCTTTACTTTGGTCAGTGTAAAGAGAACCATAACCACACAGCTGTCTTTTTGGGTTCAGATAGGGAAATATCTCTAATTTTAAAGTCCGTATTAGGATTAATAATAAGTCTAATGGTAGCACTTTCATATCTGCCTCACATGGAACCATCTGTGGAGGTCATACAGGTCTTAATGAAATTCCCAATTTCCTTAGATACCTGAGACATCCTCATTCCCTGAAGTTTAATTACCCTTCATTTGGTCACTTGTGAGTGCATGCTGCTGGCATGAAAAAGTAAATTAACCCAAGTAGGCTTCTGTTATAAATTATGGTGAAGTTCTTGTGACTGCAATTGCTTGTGCACAGTGTGATCAAGAAAACTGACCTTTTGCATATTACAATGGGTTAAAAAAAAGTTGATTGTCCAATATGAGCAAAAGAATCATTTAAAGCATCCACAGACTCTTCACATACAATAAAGACTTCAGAAATGATTCTCAATGCTTGCAGAGTGAGTGATATTACACCTGTACTTAATCTGTTACCAGGACTCACTAAGAGTGGCTAGACTAAGGTTACCATATTTGATTATATGAAAAAGAGGATGAAAAAATATGTGCTGGTATTATACCAGCACATATTTTTTTTGTCCTCTTAGGGTTACGCCAGATTCTTCACATTAGGTGAAGAGCAAAAAAAAAAGTCTTTAGTCTTTAATGCAGGACATCGCAGTTCCACATTAAAGACAAGTAGCTCCATGTTTGGCGATATTTGATTGGCCCATATGTCGGTATACGAGCCAATCAAAAACTCGCACAGCGGACCCTCTTCTGTTCAATGCGGAACATCAAGCAGTTCCGCACTGAACAGAGCTCCATTTTTTGATTGGCTCGTATACCAGTATACAAGACAATCAAAAACTTGCAAAGCAGACCCTCTTCTGTTCAATGTGGAACATCAAGCAGTTCCGCTTTGAACAGAGCTCCATTTTTTGATTGGCTCACATACCGGTATGCGAGCCAATCAAACACTTGCACAGCGGACCCTCTTCTGTTCAATGCGGAGCATCAAGCAGTTCCGCTTTGAACAGAGCTCCGTTTTTTGATTGGCTCATATACCAGTATACAAGCCAATCAAAAAAAAAAGAAAGCAGAGGAAAGAGGAAATAGGGATGTCTGGTTTTTGAAAATTCCACGATTTGTCCAGGTTTTTGAAAAACCCAGACAAATCGCAGAATTTTCAAAAACCACCCGAATAGGAGCCCAAAAAAGAGGACGTGTCCGGGGAAACCTGGATGTATGGTAACCCTAGGCTGGACAGGCAGTGGAAGAATGGAAGGAGAAGGTAGGTGCGCTGCTGTTCTAGCCACAACAAATTGTTACCATTCATGTCACCACTGAATAAGGGAAGCATGCAAGAGATACTAAGGGGAACTAAACACCAAATCACCACAGAAATGGAAACAGATAACAGGATGTATGGAGAAATGGGCCTGTATGTGGATGCCTGCCTGTTTTTAAGCAAAAATAAAAAGTCAGATAGTCAGTTTGGCCTTACTACTGGAATGTATTTCGTGGTTTTATAAGAGGTAAGGGGTGGGGTTGGAGGCAAGTACATAAACATGTTTCTGGTGGGAACACTATTGTTGATCAAGTTAACTTTTATCACATATTAAACCCAAACATATTTATATCTATGCAAACAAAACCGAGAGAACACTAGCGAAGAAAATGATCAAAATAACAAACTTCCGTCGGCATCTGTGGAATGTAAATAAAGTTAATAACTTTCTAAAACAATCATCAGAAATAATGCAGCAAGTAGAATCAGTAATTGAGCGCGCTTTTGTTTTTTATTTATTTAAGAACTTCTTCAGAATAAATAAACTGTGCAATTTTCAGAGTTAAAATAGTGTTAGTAAACAATAGAAATAATCTAGTCCAATCAAAATCACAGTTCAGCCCCTTAAACCATGATGATAGAGTAATTATGAAAGTTTCATTACTCACACATATGTATAAGGTGAGTGTTCCTCAACAGGAAACCTGAGTAGCAAAAAGTATGTCTGATCTAATATATAAAATAATCAACAAATAGGTTGTTGTATCTTTCGGCTTTTCCCCAGTTAGGGGTCGCCAAAGCGGAACTCCGGTCTGCTAATGATTGGCAGCAGATTTTTACGTACAGAGTTGCCAGCCCTGACGTACAACCTTCAACGAAGGTACGCCTATTCACGCATGTCTCTACACAGAAGACACTTTAGCTGAGAATCGAACAAATAGGTAATACTAGAGAATTAATAAGTAATTAAGAAATAAACAGCTCAAAACAATATATATAAAACTGCAGTCCTTAATACATAATAATGGAAATCAGTTCTCACTGTTGCCATCGGAGTACACATCCCAATCCACAAGGGGGGATCCACCTTGGATCATCAGTCTGACAAGCCTTATCTGCAAGGCCATGATCATGGAACTTATAAACAAAGACATTGGCAACCTTCAAACACTGGACCCCACCCAGTTTGGGTTTGTGAAGGGCCAATCTTGTCTCCTGAACCTGATTGACTTCTTTTAATCAGTCTCCAGAGCCATGGACAAGGATAAGGTTGTCCACACAGCCTATCTAGACCTTGCCAAGGCTTTTGACACCACCCCCACTCTGGAATCATAGATAAACTTACTAAGTTGGGCATTAATCCCTATGTCACCCAATGGGTTGCTAAATGGCTTACTGATAGAACCCACACTATAAAAGTAGCTGACTCCAAATCCAGCTCCAGACAAGTGACAAGTGGAGTACCTCAGGGTTCAGTCCTGGGGCCGCTCTTGTTTGGCATCTACTTCTCTGAAGTACAGGTCAACACTAAGGGACTCTGGCTAACAAAGTTTGCAGATGACTGCAAACTGGGAGCCATTATTGAATCCCAAATGATGTGGATACTCTACAAAAGGGCCTTACAGAAACAGATGCTTGGTGCCAGAGCCATGGGCTCAAGCTCAATGCCAAGAAATGTATTGTTATCCCCTTTGGGAAAAAACATGTATCCATGAATTACCATATAGGTGGCAGTACACTAAACACAGAAAGTGTGATAAGAGACTTAGGGACACAGGTGGACAGTGGTCTCAAAATCCTTCTATGTGGCACACCTCATCACGAAGGGCTTTTCATCCAGAAAAAGGAGGTCATTGTCCCACTGTACTCATCCCTCATTAGACCCATTATAGAATACAACGCCCCATTTGGTATGTACCTCTCAAGACATCTGCAACAACTGGAAAGGCCTCAGAAATACCTCACTAAAAGAATCACAGGCCTAAAGCAGATGCTACAAGGCCATGTCAAACCCAGAGCTGTTGGACATGAGGGATCTAAACCTTGTCATCACAATAAACAAAACATGCTGGAGGGATAGGTTCCTGACCCAGAGACTCCCCAGACTCTGGAATAGATTGCCCATACATGTCAAGCAGAGTGCCTCTTTGGACCTCTTCAAAAGGAACCTTGACGACTGGATGGGAGAAAGGAAATTCATGCCAGGGATCTGCTAGACAGGGGTCCAGGAAAGTAAATAATGTGGGAAGAAATAGCCCTGATAGCCTAGTACCAACCTATGAACCTATGAACATTTTAAGTTAGAGGCATCATTTAACCCTGGGGAGGACTCATCTATATCTATATCTATATGAATACCTGTATACAAGTATGTATTTGCATGCTATCAATATCTTAGTATAGCAAAGATTGCTTTGTCAGGAGTGCTACACAATGTTGTGAAGCTACACAAATCAGGGATGAGGGAAAAGGTTGCCTTCTTTTCTAGCAATTGTTCTTTTTCTGTGAGTTTGTGAGACCTTGGTGATTGCATAGAGATCTGGGGTACAGCAGTAGTATACATTCTAATATTTTGCATTGTTTAGTACAGCAGTTTGTTAAGATTATGATTTTTACTTCTGTTAAACATTATACTTCATATTTTGTAGCTCAACAAATGCAGATATGGTCATTCATTAAGGATTCTTCTGGAGGAAATATGCTGCATACTTGGGACCTTGGTAAGGATCAGAAACCTTTTCGGGACAGTAAAAGATTTTGAACCCATCAGCCTTTAGAGATTAGAATTGTGCATTTAGCAAGTCTGATCCTGTACAAGTTCACAAAATCTCATTATTGCACTTAAGTTCTTGAGATAGGTCATAAAGGTCAATGCAGTCATGGGGCACTTCAAGTGTAGGGGCTATAAGACAGCAGTCTTTTTTCAGTAAGGAAGATACGCAGCCATGGTTGCTCTCTTAGTCATGGATATTAAAAAAATGTGGCACAAATGAAGAAAACTAGATTCGGTGAATACATTCATAAGTTTTTAAAACAAAACACATCATTAAAACTGAAAGCCTATACACAAGTGATTAAAAATTAGCTGCAAAACTAGGAGTTTATACAATCATAATTTTAACTATTGTTCTTGTCATACTAGACACTCTTACCATGTTTTCCAGCGTAACTTCTGTCAAAGCCGTGCTTGTTGATTGACATGCAGGCTTCCTCACTTGTTCCGTGAAAGACTGTTACTTCATTAACACCATCTGGTTTATTCTTTTTTTTCATTGCTTTCTTCTTTATTTCATAAGCATAGCGTAGCCAAACATTTTGAATTCTTTCAATCTAACAATAGATGAAACAGCAAAATGAAAAGCACTGTGGCTCTAAAACATATGGCAAACAAAAACATTCTTGTCACAGTAAAGCCTGCATCCAAAAGTCAGATGATGAGAAATTATATTATTTAAATCTTCTGGGTAAAGAAAACTATATTTGTGTGTGTGTGTGTGTGTGTGTGTGTGTGTGTGTGTGTGTGTGTGTGTGTGTGTGTGTGTGTGTCTCTGTGTCTGTGTCTGTGTGTTTTGCACCATAGGGATACTTTTCATGTGGAAACAAAACACAGATTTACTGTCATAAAACATTGAAAGCCTGACACACATTGCCTCTAGTGGTGTTATCTACTTACCTTCTTTTCTACAAGACAAGTTCATGGTATAATTATTGAACAAGTAGGAATTTTACTACTCATTTCCATGCATTCTGATTGGTTGGAATTTGTTATATCACAACCAAAAAAAATAAAAAATATAATCCAAATATAACAACCGAAAACAGGATCCAACACAGATTTATTGGATAGTCTCTCGAGAATACTATCAAATACATTTACACACATATTTATACCATAAAAAATTAATTAAACAATTTAACAATTAATTACAAAAAAACTTTCCAGTTGCATTCTGCATTAATTCCACTAAGTGTCATAGTACCATATTTTAATATACAAACTGTTTCTTTATATAAAAGTTTCTTTTTAACTATTTCATCATTTTTATCTACAACAATATGTTCTAGAATAGTAGCAGACATGCCTTGTGGGTCACTGTTATGATAATCCTTAAAATGCATTGCAAGAGGACTTTCTATTTTTTTATTTTTAATGTCTCTTACATGCTCCTGCAACCTCACTTTATGTAAAATAATCCACACGGACACTTCAATGCATATACAACTGCTTCTGTGTTGCATGAAAATTTTCCAGAAGATTTAAAACATTTCCCATTTATATACTCAAATGTTTTACTTACATACTGACAAGAAATACATTTCCCACATTGATAAGTTCCCATTAACTTCACATCAATATTTAAATTCACCTTTGGTGTAAAAAATCCAGCATGAACCAACATGTCTTTAAGGTTTCTGCCTCTCTTGTAGGAAAATATTTTTTGGAAACATATCTATCAAATCTTTATACTTAAATAATGAAGTCCAATAAAATTGAATTGCCTGTCTGACTTCTTCCGATAACAAATCATAAGTCATTACCATATAAACTTTTTCTAAATGTTTAGATTTTTGTTTCCTATCAAAATATTTATTTCTTTTCTTACCCTCCTTCCATACATTACTTTCTTTAACCTTATTTAAAGACAATTCTACTTCTTTTGCATCATAACCTCTTCTAATAAATAACTGTGAAGTTTTTTCTAATTCTATATCAACTTCATTTGTATTATTACACAGTCTCATAACTCTTATAAATTCTCCATATGGTAGAGATTTCATCAAATGTGGCGGATGGTAACTATGTCCATCCAAAAAATGTAAACTTTCTTCAAATTTACGATCTACTTTAGTAACAATTTTACTATTCTCCTCCCCCTCTAAAGTTACATCCAAAAAATTCACTTTTTTATCTAACTGGAAACCATCAAACTTCAGTTCAAATTCATTCTTTTGTAAATTAACCATAAAACTATGTACTTCCTGTTTTCCTCCCTTACAAATAAAAATTAAATCATCAATGCAACGATAATATTTGACTACATATTTTTAAAAAAATTCCATTTGATATAAAAATTACATCTCAAAAAAGTACATCATTATATTTGCATACATGGTTGGAATTTGTTGTTGGGTTTGCTAGTTGTGCCTCCTAACAGCATGTGCCCTTGGCAGTTACCCATCTTGCCCGGACAGGTCATGTGTTATTTCATCTGTTGTTGTTAGGGAGAAAGAATTCAAAATGTCTCGCCATGTTATACTAAAGACGGCAATGGAAAAAAGAATGCACCTGAAGGGGCCGAAGAGGACTAACATAATCTTGTACCCTTAGGTCTGATACCACAGTTTAATTTTGTTCAGTCTGTGCAAAATACTACCAGGCAGTCACAGAAAATGGGACTCAACCCAGAGCAACCTGGTTTATTAAACATATAATAAAATGAGAAGCTTTGAAGGTACTATAACTGAACTAAGAAGTTAAATATATAAACCTGAATCTCATGTATAAAGAATGTCAACTAATTAAATGAAAGGCTAATAATTAATTACCGTTGTATCAGTCAGAATATTATATCACTGTATACACTGTTACTTTTTTCCTCTGCTGAGGAAATAGCACCACAAACATTCCAGAATGAAATAGTGAAAGTGGACCAATGACTTGCAGGCTTTGCGGATTTTCCTAGGTTTAAATAACTCACCAGACTAGTGCTAGGGGGTTGAGAATGGGAGGGAGTAGGACAGGACAGGTTTGAAGTAGGAGAGTCAGGAGGACAGAGAAGAGTAAACAGGTAGACGGGATATGGTTAATAGTTTAAGGAAGTTTTACATGGGAGCAGCAGTGGGCAAGAGCAGCTAAAAGAAAATCATAAGGAGAGAGGAAGAGAAAATCCAACATATGGAAAAAAGACAGTGGTAAAAAGGTGTGTGTGTATATATATATATATATATATATATATATATATATATATATATATATATATATATATATATATATATGGTCTATATTATGTTATCGAACTTTTAAAAGTTCAAACGTTTCAGTGGAGATCTCTGTACAATGTGGAATGGGAAGATTTCCCTTTCTGCACTGTAGTGCGATCTTGGAGTTGGTATATTTAAAGAGCGTGGGGTGTGGGAGGTGCAGGGGGGCTTGTCCCCCTGCTTAAACCATTCAGGTAGGTTTTTTCTTTGGTTTATTTTTTTTTATTACATTTTCGGACTTTTAAAAGTTCGAGCATATGGTGTCGACCATATGAAGTTCATTTATGTAATATAGCACTAATATGTGTATATATATATATATATATATATATATATATATACATACACTGATGAATTAAAAAAAAATATATGTGTGTGTGTGTGTGTGTGTGTGTGTGTATATATATATATATATATATATATATATAAATATATATATATATATATATATATATATATATATATATATATTTATATATATATATATATATATGGGTCTGCTGCTTTTGGTCGAATTACATTTGGTCAAAAATGATTTCAGGCAGCCCACTTCACTGAAAGCTCATTTGACTGAAAGCCCATTTGATCGAAAATGGAATATAGCCCCTGCCCCACTGTAGTGCGACCCTGGAGTGAGAATATAAAGTTAGGGGTGTGGGGGAGGGATGACCAAATGGAAATCGACCAAATGGGTTTTCAGTAAAATTCATTTTCTGTGAAGTGGGCTGCCTAATTCATTTTCGACCAAATGTAATTTGACCAAAAGCAGTAGACCCATATATATATATATATATATATATATATATATACGCACACACACTGATGAATGGGGTAAGCATTTGCTGTATGATTGTGTGTATAAAGAGAAGGAGATTGTTTTGTAGTGTATGCCATTTCTGTGTGTGCAGATGGTGTGTGCAAGTGTAGCTGAGGCCATGTGACCTGGTTGCTTAGTGGAGTTGTTGAAAGCTTCATGTCATGATCTATAAATGCATTCTTTTCCTGTATCATTTTATAATGTTTCTACTATAATTTGTTTGTTTAATTTACTGATAATGTGGGCAGAAACTGAAGACATTAGAGCTTCCTGATTTTTAGTGGGTAGAAAAGGCAGATTGGTTTTAGTTTGGAGAACAGAGAAATGTATTCACAGAATGGTTTATCTATTATTTGCATGTTTCCAATTATCTGTGCGTAGGTCCATTGTGAAAGCTTGACTATTGAGATCTGACAGTGGCATTTATGTATGTATGTATGTATTTATTTATTATCCTTTTGTTGATCAGGTTAGTCCCAGTAGGCTACTAGCCTCTTCTCAGTGGAGACCCAAGATAGTATTCACATTACTAGGGGAAATTTGACCAGAGCTCCAAGGAACTTCCCCTACTTGTCATTGTTGCAAGTGGGACCCATTTTAGAAGAGAACTTCCTGTTTCCATTCCAGGTACAGAGGTGGCCCAGAGAAACAGGAAGGCAGATGGAAAGAGAAGGAGATGATGATGTGGTAAAAGAAATGATGAAGAAAGCAAATATCAAGACTGCAGATTGTGTGCAGGATTCTTAGGAAATGTTCCAAAGAAACTTGTTTGATGCAGATGAGTCAGCAAAGAAAAACAACGAGAAAGCTTGGATAATTTACAAACAAGGAACCAAACACAACCGAGGTCCCAAGCTATGTCACTCTTCAGGTGAAATGAAGATGAAGGAATGGTACCTCGAGCAGAAATACATATAATATGAAATTTATTCATAAACAAAAACACGGGTGGCCACGGTGGTGCAGTGGTTAGCATTGCCGCCTCACAGCAAGAGGTTCTCCGGTTCGATCCTCGGCTGGGGTGCCTTCTGTGCGGAGTCTGCATGTCCTCCCTGTGGTCACGTGGGTTTCCTCCGGGTGCTCCGGTTTCCTCCCACATCCCAAAGACATGCTGCAGGTGGATTGGACACTCTAAATTGGCCCTAGGTGTGTGTGTGAGTGTTCCTTCTGTGGAAGGTTGGGCGCCGAGCTGGCAACTCGACACCGTAAAAGCTCCACTGTCATTCAATGTGCGGACAAGGTGATCCGCTGAAAAAGCCGAAAGAAGAAGAAGAAGATTCATAAACAAAAACAAGGTAAGCACTTTTGTCCCATCCATTGAATCAGGACTTCATCAGAACAACTGTACTATACCAATAAAGCTACTTAATAAGACAATTTAAATAAGTCATGTGTCACTATTGAAAAATGATGTTAATACATTCACAAAATATTAAAATCACATACTTAAAAAACAAACAAAATATAAACTGTCAAACTCAGTACGTAGAATTACTTTGGCAAATGAGGTTGGATGCATATAAACACCCACGGCTTAATGATATCTTATCTGTTAGTAGTGTGTTCAAATTGAAAGCAGCAAAACTATAAACATTGTTATTGTTCAAACTTATTTTACAAATCATTTTTATAAAAGTTTTTTTCTAAATTATTGGGTTCAATAATTACTAATATGTATTAATTGTTTGATTAATATGTATTGAGTTTGGCATTTTACAATTTGTTTTTAAGTATATGATTTTAATATTTTATTAATGGATTAATGTGATTTGTTCAGAATATCACGATTTAATTGTCTTATATGGTAGCTTTATTGAGATGTTATAGTTGTTCTGATGAAGTTATGATTCAATGGATGGGACATACGTGCTTAACTTGTTTTGTTTATGAATACATTTTATTGTATATTTGTGCTCGAGGTGCTGTTCCTTCATCTTCATTTCACCTGAGAAATGACATAGTGTGGGACCTTGGTTGTGTAAGAATCAACAAATGATGGAGGTATAATTACAACCTTCCAGTCAGGAGGGTTGCAGGATGATTTACTTACAGAAATGGTGTTGCAGAATGAGCCAGAAATTGAAGGAAATGTTTCCTGGGGGGCATTATGGAGAAAATATAAAAGGAGGATGCAGAAACAAACCTGAAGAATAGTGGGAGATGAAAAAGAAAACATATACAGACAAAATAAAAGAAGGCAAAAGTGGAGTAAGAAAGCAGAAGGAAATGAAAATGAAGTATGTGATACAGATTCAAAGCAAAGAAGACAAAGAAATGGGAGGCATGAAGTATAGGATACTTTAACAGCTCCTGTGGGTGTAAAAGCACATGAGGTAAGAGAAGTTATTCTTATTAACAGACATTTTTATATTTGAGACTGTTTTTTTAGTGGAAAATGTTCTTGGAGAATATGAAAAAAAGATGTAATTATATTGGAAGATATAAGATTTTTAACAAATTAAGAAATATTACAAACAGAGAAACTATGAGGGTGAAAGATATTCTGGAATTTGGGAATTGAAAGATGTTCTGGAATAGCCATGTTCTGTAGAAGTATAGTAAATATATTAGATGTAACTTTAGCAAAAATGGGAAGATTAGCCATTGTGGAGTTAAAATGGAAAGAACAGGTATATAGAATTATAACATTCTGTGCTTATACTAATTGCAAATGAAAAGAAAGCTTATTTCATCAGATTTTAGACTATGTAGTGATAAATATGAATACTATAATAACAGGAGATTTTAACTGTAATTTAAGAGGCAAGTATAAAAAGAAAGGAATTATATGAAAAATGTTATAAGTTATAAGATATGGTAAGTTAAAACCTTGGGACAAAAAATCATGGACTTACAAAAGGAATTGTATAGAACTGAAATAGATTATTTTATAGTACCAGAAGGTTTTGTTATAGGAAAAGGGGGGATAGATGAAACAAGATTTTCTGGTAATCTTAGAGATAAAGGAAAACGGGGAAGGTATAAACATAGGCAAAGGAATGAAAAGGATAAGTGGAAAAACATGGAATGAAGAAGGAAAGAGAGTAGTAATACAGTTATAGAAAGATCATATTACTATGAGAGCATTTTATAAAAAAATGGTCTGAATGGTGGATGGTATTTAAGGAAAATATAAAAAATGTTTTTTTACAGTGGTAATTTGATGTGAGAAAAGTAGCAAAAAGAAAATATAAAAGAACGTATAATCACACCCAGGAGATAGCTATTGGTATTATACAGTGACACTATTTAAGAAAATAAATTACTTACTTTTCTTGAATGATGTCTTTGTATAATGGTGCAGTGGTGTTCTTCCATGCTATTTCCATATCCTGTGGCTTTTTTGATGTACTGTGCATTCATTTGGGACTAACGTTCCCATGCTTACGCAGAACATCATTGCTTTGGAAAGCAAGCAATGGAGATGAGAAGATCTCTGTTGCTTCTTCTTTTTTTTTTTAAATAAACTGTGGAATTCAGACAGTTTAGAGGTACAAGAGAGGGCAAAAATACAAGGAAAATCAGGTACATTTCTTTAGTTTTGTATAATGTACCTGATTTTCCTTGTATTTTCTCTGTCCTCTTTACCTACCTCTCAGCCTGTTAGCTTGAGAAAACTGCAAAGCCTTGGCATATATTAATAGAAGAAAGTCTGGGTGACTGGTCTTTTTTCTCTTAGTATATGCTCAGTTTACAACATGTACGTTGGTAGGGCTGACCAATCAGTGTGCATGTTTTTGAATGTTAATGACCTGTCATTGTATAATATGGAAGATAGCATATATATTGTAATATTACTAAAGGGAATGTAGAATACCCTTGACCATTTTAACAACTACCTATAATCTGTCTGCTCCTTCCTTTAATACAGGTTTTAAAGGAACAGAGTCATTCAAACCAGGCGGGAGATAGGCGGCAAGCCTTAGTTGCCACATTAGTTCTTTTTTACTCAGTATATTTTTCCAATCTCCCCCCCAGTGTCAACCTCTATTGTTTCTAATATACCAAATCTGAACTTTACAAACTCAGTTCAAGTAAGAGAATGTTTGTATAAGGCATTTGTGTCCTTTTTATTTTCAATGTCATATAAGTGTTCATGTATTCTGGTTTTAAATGATCTCTCCATCTTACCTACATAAAAAAACACATGATTCACATACTGCCAAGTACACTATTCTTTTAGTGGCACAATGCCCTTTGTTGAAGTGAATCTCTGTGTGCATAAAGTTAGTTAAAGTAATAGACTTGTGTGAATATATGAGCATTGACCACAACTGCCACATGGTTCAGTACCAATTCTCAACAGTCTGGCTCCATTGCTCTTCTTGTTTTCTACCAATCATTTAAGGTTACTACCTATTTTATTGACAGAAAGGGGGCATCCCTTACCGCAGCATTAACTTTGTTGTTAACTCTGAATATGTTCCAATTTTTCTGTATTATATTTCTTATTTCCCCAGAAAAGGGACCATGTCAGATAATACATGCCTTGCTAGGGTTTGTGATTGCCAAGGAGTCCTGTACAACCCTGTTCTGTGTTAAACCAACACCTAACAAGGGTTTATATTTTTTCTCCACTCTTTATATATTTCATTAAGAATGTCGTCCACCATCCCCTCTGGGTATTTCCTCTCCAGTAACATCTCTTTCAACTGGGAAAGTTCTCCTCTTATGTCCTCAAAATGTGAAGTCATACGGGCTGTACTTACTGCCTGTCCTTTAATTAAGCTCTTCTTTTGAGATAAGGGATGACAACTAGAGAAATGCAAATATGAACTACAAAATGTGCTTTTTCAATGGACATTGGACTTAAAACCTCTGGAAAGGTGCGTTATAGTACTGTATCTTGTTGTGGCTATGTTCATAAGTAAACACCAAAAAATCAGTTGAATGATTTAGATATTCTATAAACTGAGGTGTGGTGTCCATAGTACCATTTCATAGAATAATGATGTCATCCAAATGTTTGATATATAATTTGATATAGATGTTCATCGTCTTTCACTGTTGCAGTCATGACTGTAGGGTTCTCCCCTGCCGGTAGGCAGTCCTCGGTCGGCCAGAATCCCAAAGTCTGGGTCCGGCATTGGCTGTTCAGCCATGCTCCCTGACGTTAGACCGCCAGGAGTACAAAGCTGACAGCCGACGCCATGTTCTCCAGTCTTTCTTGCCGTGCGGTTATAGCAGTTCGCAAGTGCCGGTCGGCTGACTCCTGACAATTTTTTATAAACGTACTTCAGTCCGAAGACTTTCTTCTCCTACTCAAAGCTAAGTACCCTGTTGGGGAAACTTTTTTCTTGCTCCAGTCCGATATCAGAAAAAGTTAATAATTGTATTTCATGTGGGAAGCAAATACCTCATAAGGATTTTCATTCTTACTGTATTCCTTGCTTAGGCCCTGACCACGACGTAGCTAGTTGTCGGTTTTGTGCTAGATTCAATCAACGTATGATTAAACGAAGGTACGATTTTGCATTTCATTACTTCGGTAGGCGTTTTAATTATAAAATGTCGTCGGATACGGTTGCGGCTACCGGAGTTTACAAATGACGCAAGGATAAAGACAAGCCTCCGAGGTCCAAATCAGACGATGTTGTACAAGCAGAGCCAGCTTCAGGTTCGGCCATCGTCAGTGAGGCGCTTTTGCAGCCCCTGTCGTTGGCCATTTCGGAACCGATGGCCGAAATGGACTCCCACGAGGAGCCAACTAGGCCTTTGAATATTTCTGTTGCAGGACCTTCGGACAATGCTCCTTCGGATGGGTCCGGAGCCGCTGTGCAGGTACCGGCTTCCAAAGGGGTTTCCAGGCCTACTCAGCTTCTAATAAAGGCAAAGTCAAAGACAAAGGCAAAGACTCCTTCCAAATCAAAGACTGCAGCCCAGGCCTCTTCAGATCCAGCACTAAGTCTCAGAAACAGTTACTTAAGATGGCGGAGGACTTACTTACTATGATTAGGGGTTCACATCCCCCTCCAGATAAAAGGCCAAGGCAGGAAGTGTATTATGACTCCTCTGATCAGGCTTCTGTTTCTTCAGTTTCATCTTCTGACCAGGAATATTCTTTCCCTCCTTAAGAGGATTCTGATGCTGAGGAATCCATTCCTTCAGCTTCTCCCCCTGAGGATTTCTCTTTTGGGGAAACTTTGCATGAAATGAGGGAACATTTTCACTGGGAAAGACAGGAGTACTCGGAATCTAAGAAAAGACTAAGGGATTTTCTTCTTCTTCTCCAACATAGACCCCTGGCTATTCCTCCTATTTTGGATATTGTGGATGATGCTTTTTCGGAGGCTAACTTAACTCCTGACTCTTTTCCTCCAGCTCCTGTTAAGCCAGACAGATATTATAGGGTTCCTGATTCCCACCAGTTTTTATACAGGAATCCTACTGCTGATCCTGAAACCATTTCTCAGGGTCCTAAGGGGGTTAAGGCCACTTCTGCTAAAAACCCCATTCCCACTGAGAAGGATTCCAGATCTTTAGAAAGATGGGGCAAACAAGTGTACACTTCTGCTACTTTATCTATTAGGGCTTTAAACTGTCAGTTTCATATGCTGAAATACCAGCAATTTCTTCTGTCTGTTTTGAAACAAAAGCTAACTTCCATTTCCGCCTGTGCAGATGATAAGGAATTACATGACTTAATGCATGCCACTGAACAAGTTGGGAAGCATGGTTTACACTGTGGATTTGATGCCTTGTAGGGCTGCTGCCTCTGGCACAGTCATTAGAAGACATGCATGGTTAAAGGAACAAAACTTGCCAGATCAAGTAAAAGCTAAATTATTGGATGCTCCTGTTCAGCATAATGTTTTGTTTGGATCTAAAGCTGAAGAGGTGATAAAGAAGATGGAGGACAAGGCAAAATCCATGCAAACAGTTAAAGATTTCTTACATGTACAGCCACCCAGATTTAGTAGGAATTGGCCTACAAAAAATTGGTCCTTTCCCAATTCAGACAGGCCTCAGAGGGGTAGATACAGATGCTCCCGAGGAAGGCCTCAAATGCAAGCCTCTTATAGACCAAGACAGTGGACTGCTTCCGCCCCTAGGGGAGGAGAGGACAGGTCGCAAGCTCATAGAAAGCAGACTCAATGACTCCCTCTGTTGGGCTGCAGGAACTTCTTACCTGGAAGCCCCTCTCGGAGGAAAACTTTCTCTTTTTCACCTAAATTGGACTCATATAACCCAAGACAAGTGGGTTCTGGATGTGGTTTCAAGAGGTTACAAACTCCATTTTCATACCCTACCAAGACCAAGCGGATGGACAGATCTTCCAAAACATCAATGGTTAGAGGCCTTAAACCAAGTGGAAGCTCTCTTGAAAGCCATAGAACTGGTTCCACTTTCAGAGATGGGACAAGGTTTTTACTCAAGGCTCTTTCTAGTCCACAGAAAGCAAAATTCATGGAGACCCATTCTGGATCTGTCAGTCTTGAACACCTTTCTCGAGATACCAAAATTCAAGATGCTTAATATATATATATATATATATATATATATATATATATATATATATATATATATATATATATATCTTACTCTACAGCAGATACTTCCAATGCTGACCAAAAACGCATGGATGGTAACTTTGGATTTAAAGGAGGCATATTTACACATTCCCATCAGGCAGGAATGCAGGAAATACCTCAGGTTCAAGGCCGGATCGAGGCACTATCAATTCTCTGTGCTGCCCTTTGGATTGTCTACTGTGCCCAGGGTCTTCACCAAATGCCTGGCTCCAGTAGTAGCTTATTGCAGACTCAAGGGAATTCAAATTTACCCTTATCTGGGCAACTGTCTTATTCAGGCAGACAACAAGGATGTCTTACTCCAGCATCTAGAATTTGTTCAGAATCTTCTCAAGTTCCTGGGATTCACCGTAAACATAAAAAAGTCAAATTTGACACCCTCACAACAGATAATTTTTCTGGGTGCTTTTCTAAACACAACAACCCAGATGGCATTTCTGACATACGAAAAACAATTACAGCTGGCTTCAACTTTCAAAACCTTGGCAACATTAACTCAGCTATCTGCAAGGAAATTCCTGCAGGCTTTGGGTTACATGGCCTCCTGCATCCTTCTCGTACCATATGCAAGACTACATATGAGGAAAATACAGTGGTACCTAAAAAGTGTATGGTCTCAGCATTGCCACAGTTTAGACATGCAGATCACCGTCCTGCCTTGTCTTCAGAAGGAATTCCTTTGGTGGTCCGAGGCATGTACTCTAAACAAAGGAAAACCCTTCAGTCTGCCTCCAGCCACTCAGATACTAACCACGGACACCTCAGATTATGCATGGGGAGCTCATTTTCAGGGAAACTGTCTGCAGGGCCTTTGGACAAAGGATCAGAAGCACCTGCATATCAATTTAAAGGAAATGTTAGCCATTCAGAAAGCTCTATTGGCCTTCAGGAATCTTCTACAACCAGGACAACTACTGATACGGACAGACAACACCACAGTTATGTGGTACATAAACAAGCAAGGGGGATCTCATTCCTATCCCTTTTGCAGACTAGCCATGAATCTATGGAACACAGCTCTAGCTTGCAAACTGGACCTTCAAGCTCAGTTTCTACCAGGGAAGCAAAACTTCCTGGCAGACAGTCTGAGCAGAAACCTGTCGGACCCACACGAATGGGTGCTAGACACCGAAATATTCAAGATGATTACAGCAGTCTGGGGATGTCCTCACATAGACCTCTTTGCATCCCACCTCAATCATCAACTACAGATTTATTGCACCAGGACATTCCACGAACTAGCTTGGAAAGTGGATGCACTATCATTCAGTTGGAGAAACCTCTCGGGGTATGCCTTCCCGCCTCTACCTCTTCTTCCATGGGTATTATTAAAGATCAAACAGGACAAGCCCAAGATGATAATCTTGCTGGCCCCAAATTGGCCTCGACAGTTTTGGTACCCAACACTGAAAAACCTTTGTCTGGAGCCCCCTTGGGTTTTACCACAGACTCCAAACCTTCTGGCCCAACACCAGGGTCAGGTTCTGCACTCCCATATCAAAACTCTCAGCCTGGCGGCCTGGTTAATCCAGGGTCTATGATTCATTCTCTCCTACCCAAGCAGGTTATGGATGTCATTTTAGAAGCCAGACGCCCTAGCACTAGAAAATCTTATTAAGGAAAATGGAAAAGATTTTGTTCCTGGATGCAGGCTCAGGATTCAGATCCTCTTATTCCTAACATTCCTCTGATTTTACTTTCCCTGACAGACCTCTTACATAAGGGTCTCTCTTTGTCTTCCATAAAGATACATGCCTCTGCCATTTCTGCTCATTATAATACAGACCCTCCAATCTTTTCCCACCAGCTCACGAGACAGTTTCTCAGAGGAGCTAAGAACTTAAGGTCCCCTAGATCTCCACCCATTCCTGCTTGGGATCTCAACTATGTTTTGGAAAAACTCACCTTACCTCCTTTTGAGCCTGCTGCCACATCTGACATCAAGTTTTTATCTTGGAAGACAGCCATCCTGTTAGCTCTGACCTCTGCCAGGAGAGTTTCGGAGTTGCAAGCTCTCATGGCTGTGGAACCTTATATTATTTTTCATCAAGACAGGGTGTCTTTAAGGACTAATCCTACTTTCATGCCTAAGGTGGTTTCCAAAGTGGCTTTAAATTAAACTATTCACTTGGCAACTTTTTTCCCCACTCCTCAAAATAAGGGGGAAAGGATCATGCATTCCTTGGATGTACACAGACAACTACGTTTTTACCTGGACAGAACCAAGGACATCAGGAAATCAGAGCAATTGTTTGTTTCTTATGCTTCAAGTTCCCAAGGTAAAGCTATTTCAAAACAGACCATTTCTAAATGGATTGCTCGTGGAATCAGATTTTGCTATTCACATCATGGAAAGCAAATCCCAGGGAGTATAAGGACTCACTCTACCAGAGCTGCTGCCACTTCAGCTGCCGTCCTCAGGGGAGTTCCTACCAAGGACATTTTGGAAGCTGCAACTTGGAGTTCAGTGCATACTTTTTCTAAGCACTACAATCTACCTCTTTACTCTAAGTCTAGGGCAGGCTTTGCTTCTGCAGTCTTGCAGGGCCTTTTAGCCGCCCCCTCTACTTTATGAACACCTCCCTTTTATTCTGCTTTGGGATTCAACCCTACAGTCATGACTGCAACAGTGAAACACGATGAACATAGTACAGTTGTGTACACTTACCATAAATGTAGATGTTCGAGTGTCTTCACTGTTGCAGTCTGTTCCTCCCTCCTGTCCCCTCTTATTTTTTCTTTTGTGGTTCCTTTTTCACCCTTCTTCTGAGGTGTATTTGCAAAGGGTATGGGATCTTACTCATTTTGGAACACCTGACATCTGGGGCAAGAAAAACTGGAGAACATGGCGTCGGCTGTCAGCTTTGTACTTCTGGCGCTCTGACGTCAGGGAGCATGGCTGAACAGCCGACACTGGACCCAGACTTTGGGATTCTGGCCGACCGAGGACTGCCTGCCGGCAGGGGAGAACCCTACAGTCATGACTGCAACAGTGAAGACACTCGAACATCTACATTTATGGTAAGTGTACACAACTGTACTTTCCAAAACTCACAACAAAAAACATGTTTGTATTCCCAACCCAATAATACTGTGTTAACATATGTGGGGGCACATGCTGCCCCCATATCGACGCCCTTAAGAAAATACTGGCCTTCAAAGAAAATAACATTATTTCCCAAAATCAGGGCCGTTAGTTCATATACTAAATTAATTATGTCATGTTGCAAAAGAGAATGGGCGCATAAGGTGTCTTCAAAATATTGCAAACCCTGTAGTTTGGGTATACAAGTAAATAAATCCTTGACATCAGTAGTCAAAAATATCTGATCTGGACTCCATAACTCGTTTTTATCTGTCCCAGAAATTACCAAGAATCCTTTACAAGATGGTCTGTGCACGCAACCACATGTTTAACCATGTGATCCACCAATACAGCCAATGGATTGGTTTTAGAACCTCGAGCTGAAACAGTTGGTCTAAATGGTGGTTCTTTGATGTTTTTATGTATCTTGGGAATACCAAAAAATTACAGGTAAAATAAGATGTGAGTTAGTGAGAAAATCAAGGATTTCTATGCTAATACATTGGTCTAAAACATATTCCTCCAAATAGGAGTCTTTGCGACCATAAGCAATATTTATCTGATTTTTTGAAACATCTGTGTAATTGTTCATAGTTTAGTACTAAGCTAACTGCCCTTGTGAGCCATTTTAAGCCTAGCCAATTATCCCTTGTGAGACTCAAACCCTGCACCTTCTGTTTGTAAGGCAAACACCTTAACAATTAGGCCACCCTCCCAACCCCTTGTCTTCATTTAACAAAAGATTTAACATAATGTTTGAATATTACAAAGTAGTGAATACAGCAACCTCAACTCCCTTGTCTGGTACCATAATACATATGTTTTGGTCTTCCCTCAGTCGACGTATAAGAGATGATTCCTCTTTACTAAGATTGTTGTAAAATCCCTTTTCTTTGGGCCCAAAACTTGTGTATATCCTCTGTAACAACCCTTTCAAAAACACCAAGTAAGGGGTGCAATGGGGGGTTGAATAAAGTTTTATTTTTTAAAGTGACTTGACTGTCACACTTATTAGTTTTAGACTCATCCTTGTTTTGTGAAAATAATATTTCAAAGTTCAATTTTCTAATGTACATTTTAATATTGATAAGGTTGTCTGCTAAATCTGGCAAATGAGTGGGCACATACTTAAACTCTTTAGAAAATAGTGTAAAGAAATTCCTAGTTATTTCTATATCAGAATAGTTATAAACCATAAAACCTTGATAACAATTTATAATATTGTGTTCCGAATCCACTAATACTTGTTCCTCCCTCTCCCCTGTCCATAAAACCCCCTCTAAACCTGAGTTGCATAACTGTGTCTGTTGTTCTGTTTCCCTATGTTCCTGTTTGCCAGTCTCTCAGAGCGACATAACTTTATAGGTTCATAGGTTCATAGGTTGGTACTAGGCTATCAGCCCTAGAGCCTGTACAAGCCTAGCCATAACAATTCCCTGGCTATTTCTTCCCACATTATTTACTTTCCTGGACCCCTGTCTAGCAGGGCGACTGACGTGATCCCTGGGGTGAATTTCCTTTCTCCCATCCAATCGTCAAGGTTCCTCTTGAAGAGGTCCAAAGAGGCACTCTGCTTGACATGTATGGGCAATCTATTCCAGAGTCTGGGGAGTCTCTGGGTCAGGAACCTATCCCTCCAGCATGTTTTGTTTATTGTGATGACAAGGTTTAGATCCCTGGAGTGTGTAGCTCTGAGGGATTGGGATTTCTTTAAGTGTAGCATGTCCAACAGCTCTGGGTTTGACATGGCCTTGTATGTTAAGCAGAGATCGCCTCTGAGTAGACGATATGCGACAGAGTATAGCTGTAGTTTTTTAAGGCGGTCAGTGTAGGGCATCTGCTTTAGGCCTGTGATTCTTTTAGTGAGGTATTTCTGAGGCCTTTCCAGTTGTTGCAGATGTCTTGAGAGGTACATACCAAATGGGGCGTTGTATTCTATAATGGGTCTAATGAGGGATGAGTACAGTGGGACAATGACCTCCTTTTTTCTGGATGAAAAGCCCTTCGTGATGAGGTGTGCCACATAGAAGGATTTCTTGACTGTTGTGGCGATGTGGTTATCGAAGGTGAGTCCACTGTCCACCTGTGTCCCTAAGTCTCTTATCACACTTTCTGTGTTTAGTGTACTGCCACCTATATGGTAATTCATGGATACATGTTTTTTTTCCCAAAGGGGATAACAATACGTTTCTTGACATTGAGCTTGAGCCCATGGCTCTGGCACCAAGCATCTGTTTCTGTAAGGCCCTTTTGTAGAGTATCCACATCATTTGGGGATTCAATAATGGCTCCCAGTTTGCAGTCATCTGCAAACTTTGCTAGCCAGAGTCCCTTAGTGTTGACCTGTACTTCAGAGAAGTAGATGCCAAACAAGAGCGGCCCCAGGACTGAACCCTGAGGTACTCCACTTGTCACTTGTCTGGAGCTGGATTTGGAGTCGGCTACTTTTACAGTGTGGGTTCTATCAGTAAGCCATTTAGCAACCCATTGGGTGACATAGGGATTAATGCCCAACTTAGTAAGTTTATCTATGATTCCAGAGTGGGGATGGTGTCAAAGGCCTTGGCAAGGTCTAGATAGGCTGTGTGGACCACTTTATCCTTGTCCATGGCTCTGGAGACTGATTCAAAGAAGTCAATCAGGTTCAGGAGACAAGATCGGCCCTTCACAAACCCAAACTGGGTGGGGTCCAGTGTTTGAAGGTTGCCAATGTCTTTGTTTATAAGTTCCATGATAATACGCTCCATGGCCTTGCAGATAAGGCTTGTCAGACTGATGGGACGGTAGTTTCCGGGATCCAAGGTGGATCCCCCTTGTGGATTTGGATAACTGTAGCTCTGCGCCACTCAGTGAGCACGAAACCTGAGGTGAGGCTATGATTAAACATGACACTTAGGTGAGGTGCCAGTTCATATTGTAGTTCATGTAGTTCACAGCCCGGGATGTCATCTGGTCCCATGGATGCTGTATTCTTGGCTTTAGAGAGTGCATTTTGTACCTGTGTGGCCATTATTACTGGAATTTGGCAATCTTCCGGTATTGAGATGGGCCATTTAGGAGGTGAGAGGGGGATGAAGTTGGCACTGAATCGATCTGCCAGGATATTGGCAATATCCTTCGGATCAGAACATTTAATGCCATTCTGTTTTAGCTCAGAGCAGATCTGAGCATTGCCATTTAGATTCTTGACATAGTTATAGAATGCTTTGTGGTTGTCTTTGGAATCTTTGGCAATTTTATTTTTGTAACTAGCTTTGGAGGATTTTATGAGGCATCTCAGTTTCTTACTGAGGCTAGTAAGGGAGTTTTTTGCATCCTAGGATTTTCCTCTTTTCTGCAAAAGTTTCTTCCTTTTGTTGTAAAGTTTGTTTATGGCAGGGGACCACCAGATTGGCTTCCTTTTTTTGGATGAGAGCATTTTGGTTCTATTTGGGATGGCACGATTCATGCATGAGTGGATGTGCTCGTACAGTGCCTTAGTGTAGGATTCAGCAGTTGAACTTTCAGTTCCCATCTGCATGGGTGTCATGAAGTTTGTCACTTCTGATTTGAGTAGCATGAAGTTGGCTTTGGAGAAGTTTTTTATGGTGGTTTCTTTACTGGGGGGGTGGGGGTGGGATGTGGATGTTAAGGGTGATTAGCTTATGGTCAGACCTGACTAACGAGGGGGTGACCATAGGTATGGAGTATTGATTTCCCATGTTGGTAATGACCAGGTCTGGGATATTGTTACATAAAGGTGGTTAGACCACGTATCAATAAAAAGTCAGCTAGTTCTTTCATATTAAGGCATACTAATTCTGGTAATGATGGCAGTCAAAAAGACTGGTAACAGCACCACTCTGAAAAACAGACTTGGAGCTCTTTTAGCACACAATTATAGTTTTCAATATAACACTAATGAGACTCGTAACAATGAAAAACAACATTTCACTTCTCTAAAAGATGATTTTCTTTTTGGAGAAGAGGTTGTTCAAGTATAAATGCTTACAGATGTATCAGTTTTTAAATTATTCCACAGGGATTGCTTGTATATAAATTTCCTTTTGGTATCTGTTATGATGAAAACATTATTAACGATTTTGTGGGCATGTTTGACAAATGGGGTTTAGAATTTCTGCAAAAGGTTGTGTTTTATCATGAACAAGCTGTAGGTAAGACAGGTAAAGAAACTGAAGTGCTAAATGAATAGATTATTACTAATTTATTGTTTCCATAATACTTTGAATTGTATAACAACATTTTAGAAAGAACGTCTAGTGTATTTTGGAAGAAAAAACAAAAATCAGAGAGGGATATTAAACAATATCACACCCACAGTGCATACCCCACACATAAGCTAATACCCCCGTCTAGAACTATGCAGGACCTCAATTATAACGAGTCGGTCCACAGAGAGGGAAATTTTATTTATAGACAAGATAAGCAAGAATACGAACATTTTGACAATAGAGAGCAGAAAGGGGAGACATACTCTCAGGATTTTCCTCAGCTCTCCAAGTGCAACTAACACTAGGTAAGACTGCAATCCAAATTGTAGCTTGCTACAGATCCCCCACCATACCCCAAGATTCTCACTACATCTTTCTAAACATACTGGAAAATATTAAGATAGAACCAAACACCCTAATACTGGGTGATTTTAACTACCCTGCCATTAACTGGGAAAACTACTCATGTCCCAACACCTTTGCGCAACGTTTCTTGGAGTTCATAAATTCCAACGCCCTGGATCAACTAATCCATAGTCCCACCAGGGGCTCCAATATCCTAGACCTGGTCATTACCAACATGGGAAATCAATGCTCCATACCTATGGTCACCCCCTCGTTAGTCAGGTCTGACCATAAGCTAATCACCCTTAACATTCACATCCCACCCCCACCTCCAGTAAAGAAACCACCATAAATAACTTCTCCAAAGCCAACTTCATGCTACTCAAGTCAGAAGTGACAAACTTCATGACACCCATGCAGACGGGAACAGAAAGTTCAACTGCTGAATCCTACACTAGGGCACTGTACGAGCACATCCACTCATGCATGAATCGTGCCATCCCAAATAGAACCAAAATGCTCTCATCCAAAAAAAGGAAGCCAATCTGGTGGTCCCCTGCCATAAACAAACTTTACAACAAAAGGAAGAAACTTTTGCAGAAAAGAGGAAAATCCCAGGATGCAAAAAACTCCCTTACTAGCCTCAGTAAGAAACTGAGGTGCCTCATAAAATCCTCCAAAGCTAGTTACGAAAATAAAATTGCCAAAGATTCCAAAGACAACCACAAAGCATTCTATAACTATGTCAAGAATCTAAATGGCAATGCTCAGATCTGCTCTGAGCTAAAACAGAATGGCATTAAATATACTGATCTGAAGTATATTTCCAATATCTTGGCAGATCGATTCAGTGCCAACTTCACCCCCCTTTCACTCCCTAAATGGCCCATCTCAATACCGGAAGATTGCCAAATTCCAGTAATAATGGCCACACAGGTACAAAATGCACTCTCTAAAGCCAAGAATACAGCATCCATGGGACCAGATGACATCCCAGGCTGTGTACTACATGAACTACAATATGAACTGGCACCTCACTTAAGTGTCATGTTTAATCATAGCCTCACCTCAGGTTTCGTGCCCACTGAGTGGCGCAGAGCTGCAGTTATCCCAATCCACAAGGGGGGCTCCACCTTGGATCCCGGAAACTATCGTCCCATCAGTCTGACAAGCCTTATCTGCAAGGCCATGGAGCGTATTATCATGGAACTTATAAACAAAGACATTGGCAACCTTCAAACACTGGACCCCACCCAGTTTGGGTTTGTGAAGGGCGATCTTGTCTCCTGAACCTGATTGACTTCTTTGAATCAGTCTCCAGAGCCATGGACAAGGGTAAGGTGGTCCACACAGCCTATCTAGACCTTGCCAAGGCCTTTGACACCATCCCCACTCTGGAATCATAGATAAACTTACTAAGTTGGGCATTAATCCCTATGTCACCCAATGGGTTGCTAAATGGCTTACTGATAGAACCCACACTGTAAAAGTAGCCGACTCCAAATCCAGCTCCAGACAAGTGACAAGTGGAGTACCTCAGGGTTCAGTCCTGGGGCGCTCTTGTTTGGCATCTACTTCTCTGAAGTACAGGTCAACACTAAGGGACTCTGGCCAACAAAGTTTGCAGATAACTGCAAACTGGGAGCCATTATTGAATCCCCAAATGATGTGGATACTCTACAAAGGGCCTTACAGAAACAGATGCTTGGTGCCAGAGCCATGGGCTCAAGCTCAATGCCAAGAAATGTATTGTTATCCCCTTTGGGAAAAACATGTATCCATGAATTACCATATAGGTGGCAGTACACTAAACACAGAAAGTGTGATAAGAGACTTAGGGACACAGGTGGACAGTGGTCTCACCTTCGATAACCACATCGCCACAACAGTCAGGAAATCCTTCTATGTGGCACACCTCATCACGAAGGGCTTTTCATCCAGAAAAAGGAGGTCATTGTCCCACTGTACTCATCCCTCATTAGACCCATTATAGAATACAGCCCCATTTGGTATGTACCTCTCAAGACATCTGCAACAACTGGAAAGGCCTCAGAAATACCTCACTAAAGAATCAGAGGCCTAAAGCAGATGCCCCACGCTGACCGCCTTAAAAACTCCAGCTATACTCTGTGCATATCGTCTACTCAGAGGTGATCTCTGCTTAACATACAAGGCCATGTCAAATCCAGAGCTGTTGGACATGCTACACTTAAAGAAATCCCAATCCCTCAGAGCTACGGTCCAGGGATCTAAACCTTGTCATCACAATAAACAAAACATGCTGGAGGGATAGGTTCCTGACCCAGAGACTCCCCAGACTCTGGAATAGATTGCCCATACATGTCAAGCAGAGTGCCTCTTTGGACCTCTTCAAGAGGAACCTTGACGATTGGATGGGAGAAAGGAAATTCACCCCAGGGATCACGTCAGTCGCTGTGCTAGACAGGGGTCCAGGAAAGTAAATAATGTGGGAAGAAATAGCCAGGGAATTGTTATGGCTAGGCTTGTATAGGCCCTAGGACTGATAGCCTAGTACCAACCTATGAACCTATGAACCTATGAACTGTGTGTATTTGTTATCCTTTCTCCTGTATGAGATGCCCTCTTTGGTATTAGTGGTGAGGACTGAGGCTCCTTGATTGCTGGGTCAGGGCACGGGCGTCACAACCAAGAAAAATATTTTTGAAGAAAATACAAAATTGATGATATACAAAAAGATAGAAAACCATGGTATAACAATTTTATGATAAAACATTACTGTGTAAAACCAAGGGGAAATCTAACAGATTGGTGGAAACAGAAAGTAGAATATCAAGATTTGTTGTGGAGAATAATAGATGAATTGCCAATAAAAGGAAATATGCCATATAAGAAGAAAAGTATGTTTACATTGTCAACAAGAGGAAACTGTGTGTGTGTGTGTGTGTGTGTATGTGTGTGTGTGTGTATGTATATATATATATATATGTATGTATATATATATATATATATATATATATATATATATATATATATATAGATATATAGATATATGTTAGTATACTTAGATTCATAGATAGGTACTAGGCTATTTGGCCCTAGGGCCTATATAAGCCTAGCCAAAAAAGGTACCATGGATTTCGCCACCCAGGAAAATTATTTTCCTGTGCCCCTGTCAAGCAGAGCCACATAAGTGATCCCTGGGGTGAATTTCCCCATCCCATCATCTGGATTTTTCTTGAAGAGTGCTAATGAGGAGCTCTGTTTGACATAGAGAGGTAGTCTGTTCCAGAGTATGGGAAGTCTCTGGGACAGGAATCTATCCCTCCAGAATGTTCTGTTTATTGTGGTGACAAGGTTTAAGTCCCTAGAGCGTGTAGCTCAGAGGGATTGGGAATTCTTTAAGTGGAGCATGTCCAACAGCTCTGGGTTTGACATAGCTTTGTATATTAGGCAGAGATCGCCTCTGAGTAGGTGATATGCGACGGAGTAAAGTTGGAGTTTTTTGAGATGGTCTGCGTAAGGCATCTGTTTGAGGCCAGTAATCTTCTTTGTGAAGTATTTCTGTGGCCTTTCCAGTTGTTGTAGATGTCTTGTGAGATACATACCAAAAGGGGCGTTGTACTCTATAATGGGTCTAATGAGTGATGAATAGAGGGGAACATTGACCTCTTTTTTTCTGGATGAGAAACCTTTTGTGATGAGGTGTGCCACGTAGAAGGATTTCCTGACCACTGTGACAATGTGATTATCAAAGGAGAGACTACTGTCCACCTGTGTCCCAAGGTCTCTTATCACACTTTTGGTGTTAAGTAGACTACCGCCTATGTGATAGTTCATGGGTACAGAGTTTTTACCAAAGGGGATGACAATGCACTTTTTGGCATTGAGCTTGAGGCCATGGCTTTGACACCAGGCATCTGTCTCAGTGAGGCCCTTTAGTAGGATGTCCACATAGTTAGGAGTTTTGATTATGGCTCCTAGTTTGCAGTCATCTGCAAACTTAGTTAGCCAAAGGCCTTCTGTGTTAGCCTGTACTTCAGAGAAGTAGATACCAAACAGGAGAGGACCCAGGACTGAACCCTGTGGTACTCCACTTCTCACTGGTCTGAAGTCTGATTTGGAGTCTGCTACTTTCACAGTGTGGGTTCTGTCAGTAAGCCAGTTGGCAACACACCTTGTGACTTAAAGATTTATACTTAGTTTAATGAGTTTATCTATAATTCCAGAGTGGGGGATGGTGTTGAATGCCTTGGCGAGATCTAGATAGGCTGTGTGAATCACCTTACCCTCATCTATGGCTTTGGTGACTGCTTCAAAGAAGTCTATCAGGTTTAGGAGACATGATCTGCCTTTTACAAACCCAAACTGTGTGGAGTCCAGAGTTTGGAGATCTCCAGTGTCTTTGTTTATGAGTTCCATGATTAAACGTTCCATGGCCTTCCAGACCAGGCTCGTCAGGTTAATGGAGCAGTAGTTCCTGGGGTCTGTCATGGCTTCCCCTTTGTGGAGTGGGATAACCATTATGATGCACCACTCTATAGGCACAAAGCCTGAGGTGAGGCTATGACTGAAGATGGTACTTAGGTGGGGTGCCATTTCATTCTGTAGTCCGTGTAGAAGGCAGCCTGGGGTGTTGTCAGGTCCCATGGATGCTGTGTTCTTGGCTTTGGAGAGTGAGATTTTTATCTGTGCAGCCATGATTACAGGAACTTTGCATTCTTCCGGTATAGATATGGGCCCTTTAGGGGGTGAGAGGGAGGTAAAGTTAGCACTGAACCTATTTGCCAGGGTGCTGGCAATATCAGTTGCTTGTGTATATTTAGTGCCATTGTGCTGTAACTCAGAGCAGATCTGAGTGTTGCCATTGAAATTCTTGACATAGCTGTAGAATGCTTTGTGGTTGTCTTTAGCATCAGTGGCAATTTTGTTTTCATAACTAGCTTTGGAGGATTTTATGAGGGATCTCAGCTTCTTACTGAGGCTGACCAAGGAGTTCCTCCAATCATGGGATTTTACTCTTTTTTTGCAACAGTTTCTTTCTTCTGTTGTAGAGTTTGTTTATGGCAGAAGACCACCAGATTGGCTTCCTTTTTTGGAGGATAGCATCTTGGTTCTGTTAGGGATAGCACAATCCATGCACTTGTGTAAGTGCTTATAAAGTGCATTTATGTAGGATTCAGCAGTCGTACCTCTATTGTCCATCTGCATGGGTGTCGTGAAGTTTGCCATTTCTGTCTTAAGAAGCGTGAAGTTGGCTTTGGAGACATTTTTTATGGTTGTTTCCCTAATGGGGGGTGGGGGCGGGATGTGGATGTCTAGGGTTATTGTGGTCGGATCTGACCAATGAGGAATTGACCTCTGGTGTGGAACACAGGTCACCCATGTTGGTGATACCAGGTCTAGGGTATTGCTGCCCCTGGTTGGGGTGTGGATAAGTTGATCCAAGGCATTGGAATTTATGTATTCCAAAAAGCGTTGAGCAAAAGAGTTGGTACATGAGTAGTTTTCCGAGTTAATGGTGGGGTAGTTGAAATCACCCATTATTAGAGTGTTGGATTGTACCCTAATATTTTCCAGTTTATCAAGAAATGAGGAGTGGGAATCCTGGGGCATGGTGAGGGGTCTGTAGCAAGCTACAATTTGGATTGCAGTCTTGCCCAGAGTTAGTTGCACTTGGATAATCTCGGATGCATTATGCTGTGCATTTAGCCTGGAGGTGTGGATATCCTTAATGAATACGGACATGCCTCCACCTTTAGTGCTTCCGTCCGGGTTAGATGGCCGAAAGGTGTGGTATGAATTATAGCCTGGTAATGCAGGGGTGCTCTCTGGAGCTTTGAACCAGGTCTCTGTCACTGCACAGATGTTGATGTTCTCCATTTTAAGGAGTGCCTCGAGTGCGTGCATTTTGAGGTTTAGACTTCTGGCATTGAGTAGCATTACTCTCAGATTTTGCTTGGTTGTACCTGTTACGGTGGTGAATTTGTCATTTGAACCTTGCCTAAAAAAGGCACTATAGGGGTGGCAGGAGCCTTTGCCAGTATCCAGAATCCCAAGGGCGAAAGGTGCAGGCCATCTCTGGCAAAGCATTGTAATCTGTCGATCATGTCATCCCAGGCAGACAGATACTGGATTTCCTTAGAATGACACCAGAAGCTTAGCCAATTGTTGAAGTCAATCATTTTGTCCTTGTACTGTGGTATCAGTCTGGGTGATGGCAGGATGCTACTCAGGGCTAGGGTCATACCTGCCTGGGCTTCAAGATCGGAGTGCTCCTCCATGTCTCTTTTCATGTAGTCCAGGGAGGTACATCTCAGGTCATTCACACTAGCATGGACAATGACAGAGTCATATTTGTACTTGTTGTGGAGTGACCTGAGTGCATTCATTATGTGGCGGATCCTGGCACCCGAAAGGCAGCTGACAGTAACTTTCTCCTTGTTTAGCTTGGTGAGTGGAACATCAGTGTGCCTGGCTATAGAGTCACCTATGACTAGTGTGTTGGGTACGTGATGCGTTATGGGCTGTAGTTGAGTGTCACACTGAGTTTGTGGGCTATGTGTCATTTGGGTTGTGTTGGGGGTAGAGGTTGCTTGTATTTCTGCTTTGGAGGTCTGGGTTGCTTGGGCAGATTTTTATTAAGAGCCTCCGTGAATGTAGGCGTGTGTTTTGTGCTTCTATGTGTGTGTTTTGGTGGTGTAGGTTTTAGGGACTTTGTGATGAGTGTGGTGTGGTGCAAGTGTTTACCTTGACTGTCTAGTCCAGTCTTCGGTGAAGAGAGCTTTGCTTCCAGTTAGGCTATATAAGTGCATCTCTCACAGGTAGTGTTGGGTGGTAGGAGGAGAGGGTTGTCTGTGTACATGAGGCCATTGCTGCATTGCCCCAAGATGCCCAGATTCATCAGGTAGACAGGAGAAAACACCAGGAGCTGACCTTTAGATATGCCTGGATAGGTACTTATTTATTAAGTATTAAAAACTGTTTTCCTCTAGACAAGTCAGGAAAGTTGAGTGCTGTAGTAATTTGTAGCTTATTTAGAGCTTGTAACGAGTTCTGAACAAGTGCTGAGCTCAAAGAAACAGATCTGAGTGCTAAAACTAAAAAGCTGGTTAGTTGCAAGGGAAAATTTGAAGAGCAGACTTTATGGCGCCAGGAATAGTTTAACCCTAGTAAAGCGGGGGGTTGCACTCAGGAGTTTACAAACAGTCCTGGATACATCAAATCTGTATCTGGACTACACTTGTTACAAGATTGTAAATATGTAAATATATTGTAAATAAGAGTTATTTTTGTATATAAATAAAGGACCCCTGCTCTGTTCAGTAGGTGCCATAGTATCTTTTACAGCCACCAAACCTACCATCAACTAAAGTAGATGGGACCTTGATTTAACATCTTTGGAGGGGACAACATGCAAAAGCTGAGACTGTTTTATTGTTTGCTTTAAGTAGATTAGGGACTGAGACAGGTGTCTCAACTATCCGGAATATGACGTGTCTTATTGTGCCTGATATTTTACCATATCTATTGTAAAAGATTCAATTTCTGGTAAATCTCCAAGGAGTAGTCAGCCAAAAATGCCCTAATTTTAAGTTTGTACTTTAGTCATCAGAAAATGGATGTTTATGGGAAACCTCTTGTTTAAAGTGAAGTAGTGTAGTATTTCAGAAATTGTAAATGGTTTTGGCCTTTTGTCCTCTAATTATATATGTTTTCATCCAGAAGCCTTAAGCTAATTTATTGTCAGGCTAAGTTAAGAGTGCTTTGATGTAGGCCTGTGCAACTCTCCCCCTGTCCACAAAGTTAGGGCCTTATCCAGATTTCATGATCAAAGACTCAAAGAAGGAGGTTATACCCCCCATCTTCCACTGATGTTGCAAGATGTATCTGGTTTACTTCACAGATTTACCTATTCCCTCAAAGTTTGCAATTTACGGAAAATTTCAGAGAACTGTAGTCAGTCAATAATGCCAGCCACTAGACAGAAAATAGTGTTACTCTTCAGCAAGTGCATCAGTGTTTCTAGTAACACAAGTCAATTAGAATAAGCCTTAATGGGCATCCCATATGCTGTTGCTTCTCCCCCAACCATGGTATTGACTTGGGCCAGGTTTTTTTTATCATAGAATTTTAGAAGCACAAGGATCATAGAATTTCAAAGGTACGTGGACAATAAATAAAGTGGAGCAAGGTAGTTTAGGCATACTAACTTGTGAACTATTACAAGAATTTGGCAGGGCCATTGTAACAGAAACGCTGAGGTAACAATTAATTGTGGTGGGTTTGGCGCTAATAATTGTCAGGTATTCACTCTGTGGTATTGCTATAGGTACATAAGAAGGCATAACAACTTGCAAAAAAATTATACCCACTGAGGGAATCTACAGAATGTGAAGGTAAGGAAAGAATTAAACAAAGTTACCAAAAGTTGCCTAAATAAAATAAACAAATAAATAAATAAATAAACAAAAAGTTAAGTAACAACCACCTGCTAGCTCAATTTGAGTGCATCCTGGTACATGGGGGTATTCAGAGTGAAGGGTAACTTTAGGGTGAATATATAACATCTACAGGGTATTAAGGGATTTTTGGTCAGCAGCAGAAAAATCCCATTTGTCTATACTTGTATGGATAGATGATGACTTGGATCGGGGTGTCACTTCAGCAGTGACAATCATCTAGAGCCAAGTTTTATACCACCAGGTGGCTAGCTTGCTGCAGTAATTCTTTCACACCACACACTTGCATGCACACTTACACCAATGGCCCATTTAGAGTGTCCAATTCACTTATTGCATGACTTTGGAATGCAGGAGGAAACCAGAGCACCCAAAGGAAACCCACTGAACACAGGGAGAACATGCATATTCCGCACATTAGGCACCCCAGCAAGGATCAAGTCAGGAAACCTCTTCCTGTGAGGTGACAACACTATCTGCTGCACCACTGTGATGCCCATAGGGAATCAGTTCATCAGGAAAAAAGAAAAGACCACGACAGTTTTAACCATGGCAGAATAAGAACTAGGAAGAGACAAGAGACAGCAGAAGATGTCTATATGATTTCATGAGGAGCCAGAGGTGGCCAAGGTGAGTAAATTATTAATGGTACGGTTGAAGAAAAAATTAGGGTAAGGGAAGATACACAAACCAGGACCTGGTTTATAGCCATAAGAGGGACTGAAAAGGGAAAATAAAGATGGCAGAAAGAGGTTGACATGGAGGATGAAGGGGAGGGGGGTGGAGAGTGATACTGAATGGGAATGGAGCTTGGCCCAAAGGGAAGGATGTCAAGGGAAGGAGGGTGCAGTAATGGTAGTGAGTGCTGTAGACCAGAAAGCAACTTAGATAACAGGGATAGAACTGAAATTAGACTGGCGTGAAAACAACTGAAATGTGAGGGGGATAGCAGCAGACACATGAAAAGAGATGAAACAGTAGACAATGATGGCAGGGTTGACTGGTGAGCTCCATAGAACTAATGGGGCAATGGCAACAGGGTGCAGTTCACCTCAGCTGTCTTAATTGTCCATAACTGAGCAATTGGGAAAGTATCTAACAGAAATGACAAAGCAACAGATATCAAAAGAGGAAGTTGTAGACCTCTTTGTACTACTGAACTAATCATGAGAGGAGATATATGCCAGAGGGAAAAAGGGGAGGGCAAAAAGGTCCAAAAGAGGAGAAAGGTAGTTACTAGGCTATTGGCCCTAGAGCCATTTTAAACCGAGCTAGGATTGTCCCAAATTTAACAAAATATTGCTGACATGTCAGTACCAAAAAGGAATTTTATGGTTAGAATTTAGGCTTAGGCACATTAAGCCTTCACAGGCTGCCCCTATCCATTAGGGACATAGGAGTCAAACTAGGGATAAATTTGTGATTTCCCATCCACTAGTTTAAGTTACATTTGAAAAGGGTTAGGGATGAGCATTGCTTCACATGGATAGAAAGACTGTTCCAGACAAGGGTTATACTTTGAGCCTCTTGTCTATCCCTTCAACATATTCTGTTTATGTTGCAGACAAGGTTTAGGTCCTTAAAGAGGTATTTCTGATGTAATTTGTTTTGCAAGTCCACAACAAATTCATCAGTGTGGGATCAGAAGATGCCTTGTACACTAGGCATAGAGCACCATGCAACAGCCTATGGATAGAGCTTTCAGACTATCCACATAGGAATTGTTGTTTACTCCCTCTATTCTTTTTGTGAGAGGACATATAAGTTCTGCCACACAGAATGATTAATATATTTGTGTGAATGAGAGGGAGGATAGAGGAATGGTGAGGATGCAGGGAGTAGAGGTGGCGAAGGTGAATGAGTTTAAGTACTTGGGATCAACAGTTCAGAGTAATAGTGAGTGTGGAAGAGAGGTGAAGTAGAGAGTACAGGCAGGATGGAGTGGGTGGAGAAGAGTGTCAGGAGTGATTTGTGACAGACCAGTACCAGTAAGAGTGAAAGGGAAGGTCTACAAGAGGGTAGTGAAACCAGCTATGTTATATGGGTTGGAGACAGTGGCATTGGCAAAAAGTCAGGAGTCAGAGCTTGACGTGGTAGAGTTGAAGATGTTAAGATTTGCACTGGGTGTGACGAGGATGGACAGGATTAGGAATAAGTATATTAGAGGGTCAGCCCAGGTTGGAAGGTTTGGAGACAAAGCCAGAGAGGCAAGATTACGTTGGTTTGGACATGTGCTGAGGAGGGATGCAGAGTATATTGGGAAAAAGATGCTAAGGATGAAGCTGCCAGGTAACAGGAAAAGAGGAAGGCCTAAGATAAGGTTTATGGATGTGGTGAGATAGGACATTCAGGTGGTTGGTGTGACAGAGCAAGATGCAGAGGACAGGAAGAAATGGAAACAGTTGATCTGCTGTGGCGACCCCTAATGGGAGCAGCCGAAAGAAGAAGAAGAAGTAGATACTTGGTGGTCAAAGGTCAGGTTACTGTCAACCTGCATTCCAGATCACTGACCACTGATTCTGCTCTTAGGGGTGTTTTATCAATGTGGTAATTTCCAGGGGTGAATGCCTTTGCAAAGTGTACTGTTATGTATTTTTTGCATTGCGTTTCGGTCCATGGCTTAGGCACCAGTTGTTGCTTGTGTCAGGCCCTCTTGAAGGGTATTTGTGTCTTTAGTGGATTCATTGACTATACCTAGTTTGCAGTCATCTGCATACTTTGTTAGCCAGACTCCCTTGACATTTGTCTTGACTTTAGAAAAGTAATTGCCAAAAAGGAGAGGCACAACATTGATCCCTGTGGGACTCCACTAGTGACTGGTTACTTTATGGAGTGGATCCCCTATCCTAACTTCTTGCATCCTGTCAGTGAGCCAACAGGTTATCCATTAGGTGACATATGGGTTTTTGCCTAATTTTGTAAATTTATTTGCACTGCCAGAATGAGGTATTGTGTGAAACGACCTGGCCATGTCGGGGCAGGCAAGTGTGTGTTTGTTGAGAGGTAGTTAATTATGTTATCAAATTATCATATGGGGCTGGCAACAATGGATGCACTGTGTTTAAGAACATATCTACAACAATGTGGGTGGGAGGAAAAAACTATTAAACCCTTAGGTCTGAGCTCACTGGCTTAGAAATACCTTAATGTTAACACAAGCCCTGAAGTAGTCTAACACACACTCATTACATAAGAAAGAAACTAGGGTTAATACCAACAGATAGTCCACTTAAGTAGCAAAATGCAGTGCAACTATGTACTGTAATTATTAATGTATGCTTAACGATATTAGCTAAAGCAGATAAAGACTGTTAAAATGAACTTAAAAACAGATCAGAAATGAAAAATATTTTTCTTTACTTACTGCATGTAAGGAAACTATTACAAACAAGCAGTAATCTAAAAGAACACAATACTAACAGCCTGTGGATTCTTAGACCCTTAGCTTTGAGCTGACCGGCCTGTAACTGTCTTAATACAAACAAAAGTCCTGAACTAGTCTGTCATGTACTCAGTACATAAGAATGAAACAAGGATTTAATAGTAACAGTTAGTCCACTTAAATATCAAAATGCAGTGCAACTTGTGATGCCCGTGCCTTGGCCCAGCAATCAAGGAGCCTCAATCCTCACCACTAACACCAGTGAGGGGCATCCATGTTGGGAAAGGATAATAAATACATACACACACACAGTAACGTACAATTTCCCTTAAGAGCACACAGAGATCACAGTCAGTCTGGGGCTGGTCCCCAATAAGACTCCCCACTGGCACAGCTATAGGGTCCAGATCTTAGCCTAGTGGGCAAGCTAAAACCTCTGGCACCCTCTCTGTCCTGCCAGTGGTTCATGTCCCTGCCCATGTAGCTGACACACACACACTTTGAGATAAGAGTTTATACAACCACACACACTCCTGTAGAAGGCTGGCATAGGTTCTCCAGCTGTGCCCCTTTTCTGTCCATTCTAAAAGGTAGTAATCACTGCCACCACCCACTAATATTTACCAGCTATTCAAAGGCCCTTAAAAGGGTGTCCAATTATTACTGTGCAATATTATTATCCAAATTGTAAGTGTGACGTAACAGTCAAGACTTATTTGGAGTGACTTGGTACAGCATCACTATATACATGCAATGTACTCTAGAGCTTAAATTATCTCTACACAAAACAGCCACAGTTGAAAGATTCAAAAATATTTAATAATAAGTAATAAAAATGCAAGACAATACTTCTTACTACACAGTGCCAGTCAAGAGTTCAGAGATCACAGAGAAATACTTAAAATACTACTGTAGAAAAGTTCTGACATCACAGAAAAAACACTTAGTCTAATCTTCCTAATTCCTAGCTATTTCTAAGATAATACACAGTTCTAAATAACTTACATATAGAAACAGACAGTGCTGGTGAGTTGAATGTTCTCAAGACAAAATGCTCTGTGCTCTCTGATTCTCTCCCTTTAAATTGATATCACAGAGCTGCTTCACATGACATCATTCTTTACACTTCTTTGGTGTTCCCAGGCTAACAGAAACTACATTTACATTCTTTACACCTGGTCAGAAACCGGAGCAATAAAGGATATTTATACATGCAGATTTTAGCCATTAACTCTGGCCTTAAAACTATAGGCAGGATGCCTCCTTCTATACATATCGGCTCCTAATTTTAACATCAAAGACAGTCATAAAATGCTTGACTTAGCTTTCTTACAGCACTGTTGTTACATTTTTGCAGTTCAATATCCAATGCAGTCTTTTCACATTTAAGAGAACAAGCATGTGGCTTACATTAATATTTACAAATGACAGAATTATATACAAAATTCTGTCTGGCTGGGGTGACAGCCTTCACCTATCTTCATACACCCCCCCCCCCCGCAGAACTCAAGCTAGTTTTTCAAGTGACCCTTGAGAAACGTTGCTTGAGAGGGTTAGGTCTATCTAAGTATACCTTACCCTATTCCCTGTCTTGAGAGCCCATCTGCATTGGCATTGCTAAACACACTGTGGTGCTGCACTGACATATCATATGCTTGCAACCCTAGGCTTCATCTTAGCAACTTGGCATTTTGTTGGCTGGCTCTGTGTAACCATGTTAGGGAGTTGTGATCTGTCACTACAGTGAATTTTCTTCCATACAGATAAGGCTGAAGTTTCTGCAGTGCGCACACTATGGCTAGGCATTCCTTTTCTACAGCTCCATAGCATTCCTCCTTGGGTTGGAGCCTATGACTGAGATAAACCATTGGGTGCTCTTCTCCCTCTGAAGAAATCTGGCTAAGTACAGCCCCCACCCCATGGTTGAAGCTTCCACTTGCACAACAAATTCTTTGCTGTAATCTGGACTGGCTAACACAGGGGGTCCTCCCAAAGCTCCGTTAAGCTTCTGGAATGCCTGCTCACATGCTGTGGTCCACACTACCTTATATGGCCTGTTCTTCCTTGTCAGGTCTGTGAGCAGAGCAGCTATAGTACTATAACTGGGGATGAACTTTCTGTAGTACCCTGCTGTCCCTAACAATGCCCTCATCTGCTTTTTGGGAACAGGAGCAGGCCATGCCTGAATGGCTTCCACTTTGGCAGGTTCTGGCCTGATCTTACCACTCCCCACTCTATGTCCCGGGTAGGAGGCCTCTGCCATACCCACCTGACATTTGCTTGGCTTAATGGTCAACACTGCCCTCTGTAGTCTGCCCAGCACCTCCCCGACATGTTGAAGGTGCTCTAGCCAGGAATGGCTGTAGATGGCAATATCTAGGTAAGCAAGAGCAAATCCTGCTGCTCCTGCTAGGATATGATCTACCCACCTCTGGAAAGTCACTGGGGCATTTTCCATCCCAAAGGGCATCTTTGTGAACTCATACAAGCCAAAAGGAGTCACAAAAGCTGACTTCTGTTTAGCACTGGGAGTCAAGGGCACCTGCCAGTAACCCTTGGTAAGATCAATAGCTGTAAGATACTTAGCCCCACCCAGCTGCTCTAGGGCCTCATCTGTCCTAGGCATGGGGTAAGCATCTGACTCTGTGTGACTATTTAATTTCATGTAGTCTACACAGAACCTGGTGCTGCCATCCTTCTTTGACACCAGCACCACTGGGAAGGCTCAGGGACTGTTGAACTCTTGAATTACCCCTAGTTCCAACATTTCCTGTATCTCCTCCCTCAGAATCTGTTTGGCTCTCTCAGGCACCCTATTAGGGGCCTGCCTAATAGGTCTTTGGGGTCCTGTATCCACCTGGTGCTGCACCAGGTGGGTATACCCTGGTTTCCCAGTGAACATGTCCCCAAACTCCTGTAACACTGCTTGGATTTCTCGAACCTGGGGAGGAGATAGCTGCTGGGACATTGCTGCCCCTTTCAATGAGGTGTCAGTCCGAGCCTCACTGAGGAGATCATTCACCAGATGTCCCTCAGACTCCTCCTGAAGTCCACTGCAAATGCTCAGCACAAGCGCATCCCTATCATGGTAAGGTTTCATCATGTTAACATGGTACAATTTGTGCCCCTGCTTCCTGCTTAGCAGTTCCACCATGTAGTTAACATCACTTACCTTTCTTACCACCTTGTAGGGTCCCTCCCAAGCTGCTTGCAGGTTGCTGTGTCTGACAGGAATGGGAACCATTACCTGCTGCCCCACAGCATGCTCTCTAGCTCGAGCATTCCTGTCATACCACACTTTTGTTTTGTTGCCGGGCTTCTGCCAGGTTCTCCTGGGCCAGCCCCATGAGTTCCGAGCCTTGTCCTGAGGTTTAAGACATATGCCACAACAGACTCCTTGTGAGGTTCACACTCACCTTCCCACTCATCACAAATTAAATATAGAGGTCCCCTCACCCTATGCCCATACAGCAACTCAAAGGGTGAAAAAACTGTGGATTCCAGGGGAACCTCTCTGTAAGCAAACAGATGGGGCAAATATTTTTCCCACTCCCTCTTAAAGTGGTCTGCAAATGCCCGTAGAATGGACTTGATTGTAGAGTTTAATCTCTCAACCAGACCATGGTAGGGGGTTTACTTCATGTGCTTCACCCCACAGTACTTCCACAGACAAGCCAGCAGGTCTGACATGAAATTGGCACCTCTGTCAGTCAGTATTTCTTTTGGCAAACCTACCCTGCTGAAAATCTCTAACAAATTTGCCACCTTTTCTGCCTCAGTGGAGGACAGAGTCACTGCCTCCAGGTATCTTGTAGCATAGTCTACTACCACTAGGATATACTTTTTCTCTGTGGAACTTGGGGTACTCAGAGGCCCCACAATATCTAGAGCTACCCTCTGAAATGGCTCCTCAATCACAGGCAAAGGCATCAAAGGAGCTCTCACCTTGTCTCCTGTCTTGCCTTCATTTTGGCACTGTTCACAGGTCCTGCAGTACCCTGTTACATCTCTGGAAATTCCAGGCCAATAGAAGTTCTGCATAATATGTCTCTTGGTATGCTTTATGCCCATATGACCTGCAAAGGAAATATCATGGGCTATGGCTAGAACTGCCAGATGGTAGGCTCTAGGCACTACCAACTGCTGTATTTTCTCACCTTCTAGCCCCTCCCCAGATGTCTACTCTCTATACAGTAACCCTTTGCCCAGTATACAGATTCCCCCTTCCCTTGAAAATCAGGTGCCTCCCTAGCTGCCTACCCCTGGCCTTGCAATGTAGGGTCTGAGAGCTGAGCTTGTCTCAACTCTCTCTTTGTAACCCTTCCCAGCTCCACTTCCACAGGAAGTCTGACATCCTCTGACAGTGGTGCCTCACTGTCAGCCTGGATACTACTACTCACCTCTACCTTTGCAGTCATTCGGTCCAAGGAAACATCATTACCCACAAGCAGCTGTGGCTCACATTCAGTCTCACTGCTACAGAGTAGCTCCCACCCTGAAGTAACCACCTCACCAGTCCTGGCTGCAAGTATGCAGTCTGCCTGGTTCTCCCCCAGGCTACCAGACCCACATGCTTGTCTCCAAGCCCTACTACATGTAACTGTATGAGCACATGGTACTGCATTATCAAAATCATTCCCTATCAGGACATCTGCAGGGATATCCTCAACACACCTACTTGCTGGTTTCCTCCCCCCCAGTCAAAGGGAACCCTACCCAAAGGTATTTGGAATGGGGTCCCACCTAAAGCTCTGACTGGAGTAGACTGCCCAGGCTAGTAGTGCTCCTCTGTAACCATTGCAGGCTTTACAATGGTTATGTCAGAGGTTGTGTCTCTCTTAGCAGTGGCCTCTTTGCCATTCACTACAATAGGATATAACCTCTTGTGGTAGTTTGGTATCCTTGTTGTCCCAAGACAACCTACTATTGGCATTTTATCTTTCCCACTTACTGTCTCTCTCACCTTTTGTTTCCCACCTTGCTTCCGTGGACATCTGTATGCGACATGGCCCCACTGGTTGCATTCAAAACATTTAACCCTAGGTCCTGGACATGTACCTGGACTAGTGGCTTCCGCTGCTACTGGCAGATTCTGTTGGGGCAGTCTGTGCTGCCCACCATGGGTTCCTTTAGACCCATGAGCAGTACTGGGGGTCTCTATCCCATGCAGGGATGCCCTGCTTGCTAGGTATAGGTCTCCCTTCTTCCCCAACTCATCTGAAGTAGCACATTGTCTATCAGCTAACCAGATCCTCATGTCTTCAGGCAAAGTGCTAAGGGCTTGTTCCTTCACCAAAAGGTCTGCAGCCCTTCAGAAGTGGTGACCTGACATCCACTCACCCACCTATGAAAATAAGTGCTCAGTTCAGCAACATATTCACACACCCTTTCATCTGCCTTGCGTCTATGCTCACAAAGCTTTTTCCTATAAGTTTCAGGTATTAGCTTAAAGCATTCTAACAAGCAATGCTTAACAACAGTGTAATTAAAACAACCAACGTTAGACATTTTAGACAACACAGTTACAGCTTTACCATGGAGTAAGGGGATCAGGAACTGTACCCTGAGCCTTTGGTCAACATCATACTGTTTACATACCTTCTCAAACATATGAATGAAACTATCAAAATTATCCCCCTCTTTAAACTGCGGAAGAGATTTACTGACCTTTTGTGCTTCTGGGGTCCAGCTACTCCCATCCCCATTACCTCCATGACTCTGGTGAAGAGTCAGCATCTCCCTCTCATGCTGCTTCTGCCTCTCCTTTTCCTCAGCTTTCAGGCGTAGCAGATGTTCTTTGTGTTTCACTGTTGCAGTCTTCACATTTGGGTTATCCCTGCCAGGGTAGCCCACGGCTGGCCCGAATACCAGAGGCTTAGTATTTCTGCGTTGGTTGCTGTCACTTCAGGACTGACGTCAGGTCATCAGTAGTATAAAGTAAGGCAGCCGACGCCATTACTTCAGTCATGTTAAGTTGTCCAATCTCACCTTTGTTCTTGCTGGATGGGTTCAGAGCCGATCCTCAACTCTGACTCGGCCACTTTCTATAGCTTGAGAGCTCTTTACTGGCTTGAGGCTACCCCTTATCCCAGAATGCCCAGCGTCAGCTACCCAGATCTCATTTGCCGCTTTAGGTGCGAGGTTGCGTCAATACTGGCACAGGCTTAGTATAACTTTTTTCTCTATTTAAAGTCAAATATTTTACTTGAAAAATTGATATATTTTCTTTAGTTGTAAACCCCTTATCTCGTCCTTTGTTGTGTTTTTGTGCTGTGTTGGCCATCACCCCTTAGTCGCTAGGCCTTCTGTTGTTACCTGAACTCATTTAAATTAGAGAGTCCCCCCCTTTAAGGACAGCCGTTTAAGTTAAAGCCTCTCCTTTAAGGTCTTTATTAATATAATTTTTAGTTTATTATTGTAGTGTGCCTTTTTGTGGTACTTTAAAATGTCTAAGGAAGTTAAAACCTCTGGGTTTAAAAAGTGTGACTCATGCTGTCAGAAGATGTCTCTGACAGATGGGCACACTAGTTGTGTTTACTGCTTGGGGGCTCTGCACCTGCAGGACTCTTGCTCTATTTGTCATGCCTTTAGTCCAAGGGTCCTGCAGGAGCGGAAAAACAAGCTAATCCTCCATGGATTGTTAAAACAGGATTCTCTGGCTAAAGCATCTCAGCCAGTGAAATCTTTGAAACCAGTCAAGCCATCGGCTCCATGTTCGGAACCAACCTGTGAGCTTGACAAACCAAGTGTGACGGTGCCCTCTAGCACCGACAAGACTACTCCTCCGTCGTCTCCAACTGTTACTTTCGGAGCTGTCTTGGAGCCACAAACGAGCTAGGTCTCCTTCATCTGAGCCAATTCGCTTGGTGCCACAATCACCCTTACTTCAGAGCAAAGCCAGTCATCACTCATCTTCCCACTCCTCTCGATCCTCGAGGTTATCGGATCAGGATGTGGAGGGAGTGGTCAGTAGGTTACTGAAGTCACAGGCCCTTGCAAAAATGCTTTTGAGCCCGTCTCAACAGGCTTCGACTCCATCCACTTCGATTTCGATTCCTCCTCCGACTATGCTTAGTTCAGAGCTGGATTCCATGGACGCTCTGATAGTGGTTCCTTCGGCTCCGATGACATCCTCTTTGGCTCCGACGTTGGCTTTGATTACCTCTGTTCTCCCTCCCATTGAGGTATCTGGACACCGAAGCTCTCTCGTCGGCTCTGAGGGGGAAGTGGCATTGGACCCTTGTCTGACCCCGTTCTCCCTCTCAGAGCATCGGCTCAGTTGAGTTCGGCTCCCACATCAGCTTTGGAGCTGTCGCCCTCAGTGCAGAGTGGGATTCCTGTCTCTTCAGAGCTGGAGCCCTCTTTGTGTTGAGACCGTGACACCTTCGAGGTCATGCAGAGAGTGCTGTCCCCACAGACGGCCCCACTATCGGTCCCATCGGCTCCACCCCCCTCGGTGCCTTTGACAACCTCTGGTCCTCCTTCAGCCCCAAAGCGTAGGGAACCTATGCCCCAGGACACCCCACTGGGTGAACCTTCTTCTTCCAAAACCTCCCCAGAGCATTCTGAGCAGGCTTTCCAGAAGAAAAAGTGCAAGAGGAAGCACCAAGACTCCCCTGAGTCTGTCACCTCAGATACAGACCTGGATGAATCGGAGGGGTCCCCAAGGTCCTCCTCTGAAGATGTTTCCTTTTCGGACATCCTCGAGATTCTTAGGCAGAGGCATAGCTGGACTTCCCTAGCCCCCTCAGAGGACGAGTCTGTATACCTGGACGCATTTGGTTCCCGACCTTCCAGCTCTTGGGTGTCTCCGCCTTTTGATCCACTCATGTCTGTTGTGTCTTGAAAGGCTTGGTCAGCTCCAGATTCCATGGAACCTGTCCCAAGGAGACCCAATAAATTTATCACAGCTCCCCAAGACAAACAATTCCTGACTAAAGGTGTCCCAATTGATGCCATGGTGGTAGCAGCAACCACAAAGAGAGAGTTAGCTGAAACCTCTTCATCTGTCCATCCATCAAATAAAGACTCTCATCCGATGGACAGATATGGGAAGCAAATGTTTTCATCAGTGTCCTTCTCCCATAGGTCCCTGAACTATCTTTCCCATTTTACTAGGCTTCAGAGGGATCTCCTAGAAGAGCTTGGAGATACCCTACAAGATCCCACAGCTGAGGGAGCTTCAGCCAAGGTAGCTACCCAGCTGGCAACTCTAAATTCAATAGTCAACTCCTCCATGAGGCTTATTTCATACGCAGCCGATGGAGCGAGCAGAGCTGCATGAGCAGGAGTGGCTCTTAGGAGACATTCTTGGCTAAGGCTGTGTCATTTGCGGAACATTTCAGAGTGTCCTTCACCAATACCCCTTTGATGGCTCCTCTCTCTGTGGGCCTCAGGTGAAAGACACACTTACCAGGTGCCAGCAGAAAGGCAAGACACTGTCTGATGTGGGAGTCCATTTTTCCACTCCTACCAGACCATACCCAAAGGGTCAGAAGGGTGGAAAGATGTGGTTTAGAAAATCCCAGGGACCCTTGCTTGATGCACGTGGTGAATTTTCCCTCCAGGGGCAGAGGGGGAAACAATAACAATGGCAGACACCACCCTCTTGGCAGAGGGGGTCCACTAAATCAGGGTGACAGAGATACGTTCTCTTCCAAACCCTATCAACATTCCTGAAGGGATGCCCGACCTCTCAACTCTGGAGGCAGTTGGGGGAAGACTTTCATTGTACCCAGTCGCCTAGCAAAATATTACAAAAGACAAATGGGTGCTATCCATTATATCCGGAGGTTACAAGATTCCCTTCCATCAACCCCCTCTTATTTCAAAAAAATCCTTCCTAGATGTTCTACCCAATCTAAGGGATCAGGCAGTCACAGAAGTTTCAAGACTGTTAGAAAAACGAGCCATCCAGGAAGTCCCTGCAGACCAAGTAGGATCCGGAACTTACTCAAGATCGTTTTTAGTGCCCAGAAAGACAGGGGACTGGAGACCAATTCTGGATCTCAGTAGATTAAACAAATCTGTACAAAAAGAAAAGTTCCGGATGGAAACACTGCAGTCCATTCTCCCCTTTCTGGGTCAGAACAATTGGATGTGCTCCATAGATTTTCAGGACATGTACTATCATATAAAAATGGACAGACTGTCCAGGAGATTTCTGCGGTTCTGGCTAGGGGCCAGTCATTACCATTCAGAACTCTGCCTTTGGTCTCACTACAGCCCCCAAGGTGTTCACCAAATGCATGGCAGTAGTTACGGCTCACCTGAGATGTCTAGGATTCCAGGTGTTCCCTTATCTGGATGACTGGCTCCTCACTGCTCCCACCAGGCAACAACTTATAGAGGCATGAGATTACACCATCACATCCTGTGCTCAACTAGGCATCACAATAAACTTCGAAAAATCTGCCTTGTTGCCCTGTCAATCTATTACAAACATAGCAGCAGAGCTACACAAGAAAAATGATTGTAAAATTGCCTCAGGAAAGAGTTTCCATTATTCGACAACAGGTGTCACTTCTCCTGAGGAGCAAAAGAATTCAAGTCAAATATGTTCTTCAAGCTCTAGGGTCCATGGCAGCAGCCATTCTTCTAGTTCCCTTAGCACATTTTCACATGAGAATCCTTCAGTGGCTTCTTTTCACACAATGGTCCTTCCAGGAATTACCCAAGTCTCTCATGATGCTAATTACGGAATCTTGCAAAAGACACCTTTCCTGGTGGATGGTCTCCCCACTAGTGACTCAGGGCAGACCTTTCATGGAATCTCATCTGGTTGCCACAGTGAACATGGACACTTCCCTGATAGGGTGTGGGGGAGGGGCATTATCTAGGGAAGACAGTCCAAGGCACTTGGCAACCTCATGAGTACCACTTGCACATCAGCGTCCTGGAGATGAGAGTGGTGCTCCTAGCATTGCAAGCTCTTCAAGACTCTCTCCCTGCCGGGACTATTGCAATACAGACGAACAACATGTCAGTGGTTTGGTACATCAACAAACAGGGCAGAACCAGGTCTTACCCCTTGTGCCGAGAGGCCCTTAAACTGTGGCAATGGGTGATTTCTTCCCAATATTTTCTGACAGCAATGCATATCCCTGGGACATCCAATGTAATAGCGGACAAGCTCAGCAGGGCTATCCTCATGCCTCACGAGTGGTTCCTGAAACAGGAAATTGTGGATCTTATTTTCCACAAATGGGGCCAGCCTTGCTGCGATCTCTTTGCCTCTCCCCTCAACAACAAATGCAGCAGCTACTTCTCCCTTGTTCCTACTCCAGGTCAGACACCTAGGGACGCTCTAGTCCATGATTGGCCTCAGGGACTCTTTTATGCATTTCCCCCCTTCCCCCAATTCCAAAAGTCATTCAGAAAGCAAAATCGTTGGGTTGCAAGATGATCCTCAATGCCCCCTATTGGCCTTGACAGATTTGGTTTCTGTTCCTTTACCCCCACCTTCTAGCCCAGCCTTGGATTCTGAACCCAGTATCGGACCTCTTGATTCATCAATCAGGCAAGCTACACCAATCCTTCCAATCTTGGTTACTCCACTTCCAATCTTAGCCAGGCTCCTCAATATTTCCCCAGCAGTGTGTGATATTATTGTTTCCTCCCATAAGACAACTACAAGGAAAGTTTATGCTAGCAAATGGAAAAGATTATCTTACTGGGCAGAATCTAGGAATTTAGATCCTTTTACAGCTCCTGTACACAAGCTTTTGGATTTCTTAGCAGAACTGTTTCAATCTGATGCAGCTGCTGCTACCATCAGAGTACAACTAGCTGCTGCCATTTCACATTTTCACATCGGAGTTTCTAACTCAAGCATAATGTCTCACAAACTCTGTAAGGCCTTCATGAGAGGTACATCTCCACTTAGACCCCCAGTGAAAGAGCCCTTTCCACCTTGGGGTCTCAATTTGGTTCTGGCCTCCTTGATACTGCCACTGTTTAAACCAACAGCATCATGTTCTTTGAAATTTCTCTCTTGGAAAAACTCTCTTCCTAGTTGCTATTACTTCTGCCAGACATGTTTCAGAACTTCATGCACTATATGTTCACCCTCCATACCTAGTTTTTCACAAAGACAGAGTTTCTCTGAGAACCAACCCATCTTTTCTACCTAAAGCTTGTTCAGAACACAATTTGAATCAATCCATTGAACTTCCTCTTTTTCCCTAATCATTCCAACAAGGCAGAATACAGATTACACCAACTGGATGTGCATAGACAACTGCGTTTCTATCTCCATAGAACTAAAGAGATGAGAAAATCAGATCAGTTGTTCCTTTCATTTGCTAACAACAAACAAGGCCTTCCAGTTTCTAAAGTAACCTTGTCAAAATGGTTATCAGACACTATTGCCCATACCTACCGTTTGTGACAAAAAGATCTTCCAGAAAAACCCAAAGGTCATTCAACCAGGTCAGTAGCTACTTCGGTAGCGTTTCAATCTAGATTGCCCATAGATTCAGTTTGTGCAGCAGCTACTTGGGCAGATCCTCATACATTTATTTCTCATTACAAAGTAGATGTGGTCTCCCGGGGCAGGGCTTTCTTTGGTTCCATGGTTCTGAAGAGTCTGCTCCAATGAGCCACCCAGGATTGAGGTGCTAGGGACGCTGTCCCATCCAGCAAGAACGAAGGTGAGATTGGACAACTTAACATAAAGAAGTTATGTACCTACCATAATGTTTTATGTTAGTTGCCCTTCATCTCGCCTTCCTTCTTGCGTCCCTCCCTCCTTCCCCCTTCCTTGAAGATTGAGAGGAGTTTTTTTTTTTTTTTCAATGGTTTCACTGGCTAACTTGTTTTGTTATTAGTTGCTTCCCAAGCAAACCATGACAATTTTCTGTATATCCAGGTTTAATAATAATGGATTATCTTCTATGATTATGTCTAGTGTGAGGTATCTCAAACGAGATCTGGGTAACTGACGCTGGGCATTCTGGGATAAGGGGTAGCCTCGAGCCAGTAAAGAGCTCTCGAGTTATAGGAAGTGGCTGAGTCGGAGCCGAGGATCGGCTCTGAACCCATCCAGCAAGAAAGAAGGTGAGATGAAGGACAACTAACATGGAACATTATGGTAGGTACATAACTTCTTTTTTCTTGCCGTGGAGCCCAAAGCAGAAGCAGTTTGCACAAGTGCCCATCGGCCGCTATCTGAGTTTTGTCTACTGAATTGAAGCTGAAGTCTTCTAAAGCTAAGTACCTCATTGGGGATCCTTTTTTCTTGCACTAACCAATGTCAGAAAAAGTTAACAATTGTCTCACCTGTGGAAAGCAAATACCACACTGAGACTTTCATTCTTACTGCGTCACTTGTTTACGCCCAGACCACAACGTCCCCCACTGTTACTTCTTTGCTTTGTTCAACGCCAGAACTATCCATCGTCTGGCCCTTATTGTACCTAGATATATTCGCTTACAGTCCTCAAACTCCAATATGGCTTTGGTAAGCCATCCAACAGCAGAACTTCTAAAAAAACGTAAAGATAAAGACAGAGACAGACCGCATAGGTCCAAACCTACCGACGACGCTCCTGTTAAGCTAGTCATCAGTACTCTAGTCCTCAGTGAGGGGCTTTTGCAGCCCCTGATGCCTGCTTCTTTAGATTCATGGGCCATTACTGACACCCTTTCAGAGTCTGGTATGCCGCAAAATTCTTCTTCGACTAAGGATCCTGTGGTCGCCTCTACCTTGGATGGGTCCGGAGCTGCTGAGCAGGCACTGGCTTTCAAGGAAGTCCTTCGCACTACTGATTCCAGGCACAAATTGATGTCTTCTTTTGCGACTACAGTTCTTTCGAAAATGACTGAGTTTCTTAGGCCCAGGATACGAACCACACCCAAGAAACCAACAACCCAACCTCAGGCACCTGCTTCCTTGCCTCAGTCTCAAATGCTTAAAATGGTGGAAGACCTTATCATGCTGATCAGGGGAAGCCAAGCTATCCCCCCAAAAGGAAAGGAGATCTCTCCCCTGTAGTTTTGTCTGAAGAAGAGTCAGATAACTCTGATGCATCTGGATATGAAGACATGCAACCCCTCTCTACTTATGAGGATTCTGATGCAGAGGATTCCATCCCTTTAGCCTCTTTCCCAGAGGATTTTTCCTTTGGGGAAACCCTTCATACCTTAAGGGAGCATTTCCAATGGGAGAGTCAGGACTACCCGCAGTCTAAAAAGAGACTCAGGGAATTCTTAGATCTTCCACAGCACAGAGCCTTGGCCATCCCCCCAGTCCTGGATGTTGTGGAGGATTTTTTCCTGGAATCCAGCTTGACTCCTGACACCCTCCCTCCTACACCCAGAAAACCAGACAGGTACTACAGAGTCCCTGACTCACACAAATTTCTTTTTAAAAAATCCTACTGCTGACCCTTAGGTAATTTCTCAAGGGCCTAAAGGGATTAAAGCAACCTCTGATAAGAATCCCACCCCCTCAGATAGGGATTCCCGAGCACTAGACAGATGGGGTAAAAAAGTATACACTTCGGCTGCTCTTGCTATCAGGGCACTTAACTGCCAGTTCCATATGTTAAAATTTCAGCAACATACCCTGGAACTCCGCAAACAAAAAAATGTCTTTCTTTCCTGCTTGTGCAGAATCTAAAGAGTTACAAGAGTTAATGCATTCTGCAAGTCAAGTAACTAAACACACATTGCACTACAGTTTTGACGCCCTAAAAGCTTCGTGCAGGGCAGCAGTCACTGGATCTGTCAGTAGCAGGCATGCATGGCTTAAGGAACAGCCCTTACCAGACCATGTCAAATCTAAATTGTTGGATGCCCCCTTGCACAAAGACAGCTTATCTGGCACTAAGGCAGACGAGGTCTTAAAAAAGATGGAAGAAAATGCAAAATCTATGCACACAGTTAAGGATTTCTTACAGGTCCAGCCACCCAGGTTCAGCAGGCATTGTCCTGCCAAGCACTGGTCCTTCTTGCTCCAACTAAGCCAGTTCGGCCCAGACCCCCTCAGACAGCAGTCACAGGGAATGCTGAGATCTAAACAGTGGACTACCTCCACTTCAAAACCAGGGAGTTCTAATCCACCCCCTTATGGTAAGAACTCACAATGTCTCAACTCCCCCACTCCAATCCCTCTGCCCACCTTCCCTTACCCCTAGTAGGAAAACTCTCCTTTCACGCAAGCACCTGGGCCACCATTACCAACGACTGCTGGGTACTCAACATAGTGTTCCAGGGATACAAATTTTCTTTCCACACCCTTCCAACCCCAAAAGGGTTTTCAGATCTATCTCCAAACCAGTGGGCAGTGGCGCAAAAGCAAGCCCTTTCCCTGCTTTCTATGAGGGCAGTAGAGCATGTTCCTGCAAAACAGAAAGGCCAAGTTTTCTACTCCAGACTTTTTCTGATACCCAGAAAAGAGGGCACGTGGCGCCCCATCCTCAATCTATCCATTCTAAACACCTTCCTGGTGATCCCAAAATTCAGAATGCTCACCCTCCAGCAGCTGCTACCCATGCTCTCCAAGGATGCTTGGCTAGCCACCCTAGATCTAAAAGAGGCCTACCTTCACACTCCTATGAGGGAATCATGCAGGACATATATCTGTTTCAGGGGCAGGATCTCAGCACTTTCAGTTCTCTGCTTCCCTTTGGCTTATCTACTGCTCCCAGAGTTTTCACAAAATGTCTGGCTCCAGCCATTGCCTTTTGCAGACAAAAGAATATCCATATTTACCCATACTTAGACGACTGCCTAATTCAGGCAGACAGCCAGGAAAAGCTGCTTAAGCACCTGGCCTTTGTAAAGTCCCTACTAACCTCCCTAGGGTACACAATCAACGAAAAGAAATCCAAACAGGTGCTCACCCAAAGGATTATATTCCTGTGAGCAAGCCTGGACACAGCATCCCAGATGGCATTCCTTACACCAGAAAAGCAAATTTTCCTGACAGGCTATTTCTCTCAACTAGCCACCAGACCCCAGCTATCTGCAAGGAAAATCCTGCAAACTCTGGGGTTCATGGCATCTTGCATACTACTCATTCTGTATGCCAGACTGCATATGTGGAAACTTCAGTGGTACCTAAAAAGCCTTTGGTGTCAACACTCTCAAGACCTGGAGAATCTTATACCTATAATTCCTTGCCTCAGAAAGGATTTTCTTACGTGGGCAACAGCATGCTTCCACAACAAGGGACTACCTTTCTTACCACCTCCCGCAACCCAGACCCTCACCACAGACACATTAGACTATGCCTGAGGTGCACACCTGGACGGCAGGTGCATACAGGGCCAATGGAGCCCACAGCAAATCTCTCTGCACATCAACTAAAAAGAGATAATGGCTGTCCAGCACCCCTTGGTAGCTTTCAAGACCCTTCTCTCCCCAGGGGCTCTCCTGATCAAAACAGACAACACCACTGTGATGTGGTATATCAACAAGCAGGGAGGGTCTCACTCCTACCCTTTATGCAGCCTGGCCATGACCCTTTGGCACACAGCCTCTGCCATGCAACTCCACCTGTTAGCATAATTCCTACCAGGTTCTCTCAGCTCTCTGGCAGACCAATTAAGCAGAAATCTTCTGGACCCACATGAGTGGCAGCTCAACAGAAGAACCTTCACCCTAATAACTCAGAATTGGGGCACCCCTAAGGTCGACATCTTTGCCTCCCATGCCAACCATCAGCTCAGAAAATTCTGCACCAGGGAGCATCACTGCATGGCTTGGAAAGTGGATGCCCTGTTCTTCCCCTGGGTCAGTCTATCCGTCTATGCCTTTTCTCCACTACCTCTCATCCCTAGGGTACTGCTCAAAATAAGGGAGGAAAAAACAGCCACAATTCTTATAGCTCCAGACTGGCCTTGCCAGCACTGATACCCCTTGCTGCGCAGCCTGTCCCCACTGCCACCATGGCATCTTCCTCAGATTCCAAACCTACTGACCCAGAGGGAAGGGGAATTCATGCATCCCCAATTGCAGACACTCAATTTGGCAGCTTGGCTTATTCCCTAACCTCCAATCAATTTGCCAACCTCAGTAAACAGGTTCTAGATGTTATACATGAGGCCAGGTGTCCTAGCACTAGAAAGTCTTATGCTGACAAATGGAAAAGGTTCTGCACCTGGATTCAGGCTAAGGGAACCAATATGGCACAGCCCTCCCTCCCTCTCAAACTGGATTACTTAGCTGACCTGCTACACAGTGGCCTCTCTTTTTACTCTATTAAAATTCATGCCTCTGCTATCTCTGTTCATTTTCCCACTGAGCAGACCCTTTTCTCACACCCTTTGATCAACAGTTCCTAAGAGGGGCCAGCAACTTGAGGCCACCCAGAAGAGCACCAACCCCAGCTTGGGACTTTAACTTTGTGTTGGAAAAGTTCACCCTGCCCCCTTTCGAACCAGCTTCTTCTGCAGAGCTAAAATTTCTCTCCTGGAAGACAACTTCCCTTCCGGCCATCACTTCAGCCAGAAGAGTCTCCAAGCTGCAAGCACTCATGGCTGTGGAACCCTTTATCATCTTCCATGCTGACAGGGTATTCCTCAGGACTAACCCATCCTTCATGCCCAAGGTGGTGTCCAGTGTGGCTGTCAAAAAATCCATTAATTTGCCCACCTTTTTTTCCTAATCCCCAGAACAAGGGGAAAAGGATTCTGCACTCTCTAGATGTGCACAGACAGCTCAGATTATATTTAGAGAGGACTAAATCCTTCAGAAAGCCTGATCAATTCCTGGTTAGCTTTGCTACAGGGGCAGAAGGCAAAGGAATATCCAAACAAACCATTTCCAAATGGATAGTACACTGCATCCATTTCTGCTACAAACAACATGTAAAGCCTCCCTCCAAGGGGGTCAGGACTCACTCTACCAGAGCAGACTCCACCTCTGCAGCTTTCCTCAGAGGAGTCCCCACCAGGGACATCCTGGAGTCTGCCACCTGGACATCTGTTCACACTTTTACCAAACATTACCACCTGCCTCTCTTCTCCAAATCCAGGGCAAGGTGTGCCTCTGCAGTCTTGCAGGGCACCCTAGCCAGCCCCTAGTTTCCTTGACTGCCTACACCCTTTTCCTCAGCTTTGGGAATCAACCCAAATGTGATGACTACAACAGTGAAACACGAAGAACATAGTACAGTTGTGTACACTTACCATAAATGTAGATGTTCGAGTGTATTCAATATTGAAGTCCTGGTTTCCCTCCCTCCATCCCCCTTTTTTCTTCCCTTTCCTTACAAGGGACATATTGGTATTTACTTTCTACTGGTGGGGTTCTTTCACCAGAACCTGGCTCCTACTTGGGGGCTCCTGACAGGTTAGGGAAAGAAAAACTGATTTAATGGCATTGGCTGCCTTACTTTATACTACTGACAACCTGACATCAGTCCTGAAGCAACAGAACTAAGCTTCTGGTATTCAGGCCAGCCGAGGGCTACCCTGGCAGGGATAACCCAAATGTGATGACTGCAACAGTGAATACACTTGAACATCTACATTTATGGTAAGTGTACACAATTGTACTTTTCTCATTTTCCTCAGCATGCAGACATCTCAAGTCTGTCAGCTGCTTCTATTTCCAAACACCTGACCTCCAACTCAAGTCTTTTTAGCTCCAGATGGATTTTAAGTCCTCTGCAGAAAGGTTGAGCTATCCATTCTCTGAGTGTGGTACATCTCCACTGCCAGTCTGATTGTCCTCCTGGTTGCTGTTTTCTGATGCAGCTGTGACCAAAGCTGCAATCATGCCTGCTTTAGTCAGGTTTCCATGCAGCAGTCCCCTAGCCTGGCACATCTCAGCCAGCTGGCTCCCTGTCAGCTTTCTGTACTCCTCTGCTGACATGCTGCCTGCTCTCTCTGACTAAGCCAACAAAAGAAATAAAACAATTGTGATCTGAACTCTGAGTATTCACTGGATGGCTGATTTAGAGTACAAAACACCTTCATTGATCAATGTACACAAGCTACAGGAATTCAGTTTACCCACACCACAAGCCAATTAGTATTTGCCAACCAATTAATATGTGGTGTGGATATCCCACCACTGTCAAACAATTAATATGTGACACCCGTGCCCTGGCCCAGCAATCAAGAAGCCTCAATACTCACCACTAACACCAGTGAGGGGTGTCCATATTGGGAAATGATAATAAATACACACACAGTAAAGTACAACTTCCCTTAAGAGCACACAGAGATCACAGTTAGTCTGGGGCTGGTTTCTCCCCTTCTCTAAAGGTCCCCAATAAGACTCCCCACTGGCACAGCTATTGGGTCCAGATCTTAGCCTAGTGGGCAAGCTAAAACCTCCAGCACCCTCTCTGTCCAACCAGTGCTTCATGTCCCTGCCCAAGTAGCTGACACACACACTTTGAGATAAGAGTTTATACAACCACACAGACCCTCCTGTGGAAGGCTGGCACAGGTTCTCCAGGTGTTCCCTTTTCTGCCCAGTCTAAAAGGTAGTAATCACTGCCACCACCCACTAATATTTACCAGCTACTCAAAAGCCCTTAAAAGGGTATCCAATTATTACTGTGCAATATTATTATCCAAATGGTAAGTGTGACCTAACAGTCAAGACTTATTTGGAGTGACATGGTACAGCATCACTATATACATGCAATGTACTCCAGAGCTTAAATGATCTCTACACAAAACAGCCACAGTTGAAAGGTTTAAAAATATTTAATAATAAATAATAAAAACACAAGACAATACTTCTTACTACACAGTGCCAGTCAAGAGTTCAGAGATCACAGAGAAATATTTAAAATAATATCGTAGAAAAGTTCTGACATCACAGAAAAACAGTCTAATCTTCCTAATTCCTAGGTATTTCTCAGAAAATACACAGTTCTAAATAACTTACATATAGAAACAGGCAGTGCTGCTGAGTTGAATGTTCTCAAGACAAAATGCTCTGAGCTATCCGATTCTCTCTCTTTAAATTGATAACACAGAGCTGCTTCACATGACATCATTCTTCACACTTCTCTGGTGTTCCCAGGCTAACAGAAACTATATTTACATTCTTTACACCTGATCAGACACCAGGGCAATAAAGGACATTTATACATGCAAATTCTAGCCATTAACTCTGGCCTTAAAACAATAGGCAGGATGCCTCCCTCGGGACATATTGGCTCCGAGTTTTAACATCAAAGACTGTCATAACATGCTTGACTTAGCTTTCTTACAGTAGAGTGTACTGTTGTTACATTTTTGCAGTTCAATATCCAATGCAGTCTTTTCACATTTAAGAGAACATGCCTGTGGCTTACATTAATATTTACAAATGACAGATTTATCTACAAAATTCTATCTGGCTAGGCTGGCAGCCTTCACCTATCTTCACACAACTATGTACCGTAAGCACTAAAGCAGGCTCAGAATACAGATGGCATGACTAAGTGGGACCCAGAAATGGCTATAGGGCTATGGGCTTATCAGTATCACATTATGACATTGTGGGCTAGCAGGCCAAGTAGAGGCTGGTTAGAGTACAAAGAGTAGTTTAGATATCACAAAGGCATTAATCCAAAGCTACACTTGGATAAGGTTGACATGTATTGTTATGTGAGATATGTTATGGAGGAGGGTGCAACATATGAACTGTGGCTTTCCAAAGGGGAAGAAGGTATTGTATGGTCTGAGTTCAGGTTCAAAGGGTGAGGAGGCCTGCTTCAGGTTCAGCTACAGCCACTGTTTCTAAGAGCAATGTTGGCTTTGCCACACCTGCCTGGCTTGTGGGGGAGTTGCATCAACAGCTGGACCAGAAGGGGCAAAGAAGAAGGCCTGGGGGGTGCCTTCCCTGGTTCACATAGAAGTAATACTATTATGTCTCAAAAAGTAGTCACAGTTAGCTAAAATCTTGGAGGGGGTTACCTAGGGGGTTGCAATTCCATTAAAGGGTCAACAGACTAGGTTTGAGATAGAAAACCTAAAATTGGCAAGGATCAGACCAGACATTTTGATGGAGAAGGTGGGTAAAGAGCTGCAATTAGGGAGGCTGAAAGGGACAATTGAGAACCCAGCATACAAAAGATTGTGAGTCTCTCTACTGGGGCTGGTACTAAAATGGGTAGAAGAAGAATTCAGGCTAATCTACCACTTGTCATTTCTACAAGGGGCCTCAGTGAATGATGCCCGGGTGGAGATGATACATCAGTATCATATGTACTGTTTGATAGGGCACTAGATGAAGTAAGATCACAAGAGAAAAGGGCATTAATGGCCAAGGAAGATACTGAATCAGCCTTTCATTTACTGCCCATCAGCAAACTGTATTGAGAGTTCTTGTGTTTTACCATGGATAGAAAGTGCTTTGTGGACTGCTGCATACAAATGGGATGTGCAGTGGTATATATGGTATTTGGTAATTCAGTGCATTTTTGGAGTGGGTAATTCAGTAAGGGGCATGTTAATAGGTTGTGACAAAATACTTGGATAACTTTCTTCTTGCTGATCCAGTAAACTGCGATGACAGAAGAAAGTGGCCAGTTGTGAGCGTCAACTCTTCTCAGATGCATCCGCAAACATTGGCTTTGAATATAACTGCAAGTGCAATGTAAAAACACCCCTTTATCTAGCAGTTTGATTAAATGTAACATCAGGAGCTGATGGGATACCAAAAGGCAAGCTTAGAAATCTGTATCTGACTAAAGGACTATTAAAATACCAACCACTAACTTAGTTTCATTTAGCCTAATCTGCAAAAACCCTTGGTTAGCATCAAGCACTGAGAATAATTTATCATTTGGCATAGTAGCAACTATTCAGTCATTTGAAGTGGATAATACTCGTTTTTGATTCATTTTCTTGTCTTGATAAAATCTGTACATAGTCTTACCTTGCCTTTCTTTATTGCTGTTAGGATGCTGTATATCCATTCATTCAGTCCTGCTTGCATAATAACTCCCACTAATTCCGTGCACCCCAATTCATGTTCCTTCCTATATTTGAATACAACTGGAACTAATCTCATATCATGTGTAACTGAAGTAACTTCATGTGAAATCTTACTATAATTACTTTACAATCCAAACCTGTAAACAAGTCAGGATTTCATTTAAAGATATCTACAACAGTCTGAGGTATGGCTAAAGATGTTCCTGCTTGTGAATTATAATGTTAAACTTTCAGTGCTGTATGTGTACTGTTATGACTGTTTTAACAGCCTTGAACTAGTCATGTCTGTACTCTTAACTACAGACAGACTATTTTGCTGAGCTTCATGAATATTCATATTGACCCTTGTGGTAGTTCAAATTTTCTGACTCATTGTTCCTTCAGCATTATAAGGTTTATTGCTCTGTTTATTGAGCCTAATTTCTGTAGCAACAATGTTAAGTGGTAAAGCATTATGTATCTGCACATTATGTATAATTTAATAATTCCAAGCATTTTATGCCCAATGTGACACAGAATATTTGGTTGTTTTACGAAATTTTCAAAGATATCACTTGGAATAATAATTTGCACCTCTTACACTCAAAGACAAGCCAGGTCAGTCCCACAGTCTTCAGATTATGCCTTGAATAAATCAGAAGAATAACCAGAGACCTATATATACTATTAGACAAATTAAATACCATGAGCAGATATTTAAAATGTATATTGTGTTGTATCAGCATCAAGTTTAAATGCAACATTTATGCTTCTAATCATATTTTCTGACTAGCTGTTATCTTTGTTACTGCTTCCTATTTCTTACTACCATTCACATTTTTATTGTTTTTAGCATTTTTGTGTTTTATTTTGGTCTTATTTTCACTCTCAAACTTTGCACACTTTAAAGGTCCTTGGTCATACTTGTTTGCTTTAAGAGTCACTCACTCTACAGACATCAAGCACTTTAACCATTCCCATATGAATTTTCCTAACAGAGTGCCTCAGCTCTGGTTCTATATACAGTACCATGTCTTAGCATTAATCATGCAAATTAGCAAACTCAGAGCTTTCTGCTTCTTCTTTGGCGCATATCAAGCTTTAAATGGTCTTTCAGGACATAAATCTTGTCTCTGTTTTTCTCCTTAAAGTTAAAATTGCTCAGTACCTTAATTGTCTCTTCTCTGGCAACATGAAAGAATATAGGTTCATAGGTTCATAGGTTGGTACTAGGTTATCAGCCCTAGGGCTTATACAAGCCTAGCCATAACAATTCCTTGGCTATTTCTTCCCACAGTATTTACTTCCCTGGACCCCTGTCTAGCAGGGCGACTGACATGATCCCCAGGGTGAATTTCCTATCTCCCATCCAATCATCAAGGTTCCTTTTGAAGAGGGCCAAAGAGGAGCTCTGCTTGACATGTATGGGCAGTCTATTCCACAGACAGGGGAGTCTCTGTGTCAGGAACGTATCCCTCCAGCATGTTTTGTTCATTGTGATGACAAGGTTTAGATTCCTGGAGCGAGTGTCTCTGAGGATTGGGATTTCTTTAAGTATAGCATGTCTAACAGCGCTGGGTTTGACATGGCCTTCTATGTTAAGCAGAGATCACCACTGAGTGGATGATATACGACAGAGTATAGTGTGGAGTTTTTTTAGACAGTCAGCATAGGGCATCTGCTTTAGGCCTGTGATTCTTTTAGTGAGGTATTTCTGTGGCCTTTCCAGTTGTTGCAGATGCCTTGAGAGGTACATACCAAATGGGGCGTTGTACTCTATAATGAGTCTAATGAGGGATGGGTTCAGTGGGACAATGACCTCCTTTTTTCTGGGTGAAAAGCCCTTAGTAATGAGGTGTGCCACATAGGATTTCCTGACTGTTGTGGCAATGTGGTTATCAAAGGTGAGAGCACTGTCCAGCTGTGTCCCTAAGTCTCTTATCACACTTTCGGTGTTTAGTGTACTGCCACCTATGTGGTAATTCACGGGTACATGTTTTTTCCCAAAGGGGATAACTATACATTTTTGGCATTGAGCTTGAGCACATGGCTCTGGCACCAAGCTTCTGTTTTTGTAAGGCCCTTTTGTAGAAGATCCACATCATTTGGGGATTCAATAATGGCTCCCAGTTTGCAGTCATCTGTGAACTTTGTTAGCCAGAGTCCCTTAGTGTTTTGTCCTGTACTTCAGAGAAGTAGATGCCAAACAAGAGTGGTCCCAGGACTGAACCCTGAAGTACTCCACTTGTCACTTGTCTGGTATTTGGAGTCGGCTACTTTTACAGTGTGGGTTCTGTCAGTAAGCCAGTTGGCAACCCATTGAGTGACGTAGGGATTAATGCCCAGCTTAGTAAGTTTATCTATGATTCTAGAGTGGGAGATGGTGTCGAAGGCCTTGGCGAGATCCAGATAGGCTGTGTGGACCACCTTACCCTTGTCCACAGCTCTGGTGACTGATTCAAAGAAGTCAATCAGGTTCAGAAGACAAGATCGGCCATTCACGATCCCAAACTGCATGGGATCCATTGTTTGAAGGTTGCCAATGTCTTTGTTTATAAGTTCCATGATAATATATTCCAAGGCCTTGCAGATCAGGCTCGTCAGACTGATGGGGCGGTAGTTCCCAGGATCCAAGTTGGATCCCCCTTGTGGAGTGGGATAACTATTTTTTTTCTGAATTTTTATCAGCATTATTCGCTTTGAGATACAATTCACATCTTTGATTCCCGTTTTCAGTTTTCAGACAGGTTTCTTTGAGGCTTCAACAAAGTGGAATTTGCAATGTACACATTTGAAGCAAAACATTGAAAAAATGTAGCTGGTGAACATATTTATCAGTGAATGATGAGAAAATGGTAAATATTTTTGCAAAAATGAAACTTGGGACTGAATAATTATCAGGGAAATTACAAAGAAAATATGAAATGGAAGTTGAATCAAGACTTTCATTCATTAAATATGAGAAATAAAAGTGAGTTAATTGCTGTCAAAGATGAGAACCTGCCACTGACAGCACTGAACACAGCTAGCCTAAAACTGAATGTGAATTAGCAACTTTTTTCTAAGCCTTATAAGAGGAAAAACAGCAGACAGATCAAAGCTTACTTTGGCAGCCTCAGAGCAAAATGAAGACATAGCACATGTTGTAGATTGTTACTTAATTAATTTCTTGCCCTGGAATTTGCATCAACTAAAACGCTTACTATATGTTGATGACATTGTTATTAGGGCACCGAACAGTGTTGCTGAGCTTCAAAACATTTTACAAACTGACTTTGGAAATCTCTGGAACTAATTACTTGCTAATGACTATGCACAAGTAAAATACTTGCTAACATTCCTCAACAACACATAACTAATTTAGAGGGTCTCCCTTCGACAGTACCATATCGCAAAAACACTATGGATAGCACTTGATCCAACTTTCTCCTTCTTACCTCACACTGAGAGTCAAATCAACAAAGTCCTCAGAGAACTCAGAGTAGCATATAAAATACTTCCCCTTCTATTATTAGACATTGGATGAACTATTGCCCTTGATGTACTGCTATTATGACTAGAATATTGCCTTCCTATTACAGATGGCCTCTCCAATTGCAATATGTATATATTAAAAAGACTGGAATAAAATCCTCAGGATTTTTTTCAGTCAGTCCTCACAATAAACATCACTATCTCAAAATTCAGTCCATGCCATACCAAACTATCCATCCTCCACAACACACTCACTTTTATGTAATCAATCATAATCACTGCCCAGAGCAAGGGCTAGAATATGCACATACCTGGTTCTTTTCAGAAACACATTCTGTTTTCTACAAAACTCCAACAATACTCTTAATTGAGGTTGAAGATTAATTTGTAAACTTGCACCTGCAGCCTGGAATTTGATTCCAGAAAACATCAGAGTCAAAACTGACCTTCCATCTTCAAAATGCAATGGATAAAACGGTACACCTTCATTTAACTGAAAATCATCTGTTCGATCGCACTGCTGTGCGACCTTAAATGTTGAAATACAATATTTCAGATGGAACAAGATTTCGAAAATGGTAACCCGGAAAACCAGATTCGACAATTTTCGAAATCAAAACATCTCTAAACATCATTATGCATGGGAGCAAGCCCCCCTGCACCCCCCCACCTCCTACTTTAATATACAAACTCAGAGATCGCACTACAATGAGGGAAAGGGTTAATTTCCCGATTCTTGGTATAGTACGATCTGCACCTGAAATGCCAACTTCCATTGAGCGAATGCACATTGGCATTCACTCATTGAAAGTCGAACCATTGTCACTCGGCATTTCAGAAGTCTGGAGGTTGTACATTCGCACTTTGGTGAATCGTACAACCTCCTTGCACATAAATGAAGGTATACCGGATAAAACACCTCAAGCAAAATTTACAGTACTTGTGTTTTGATAATCCTGGATAAAAATCACTACCTGCATTCTGCTAACACAATCCCAATGTAAATATATTGCTAAAAACTGCTGACTTCTACCACCTGTCTATCCTCCTCCTTCCCTGTCATCTCTGTCTCTTTCTGTTCTCTACTTTACACTATCCCTACCCATTAACTTCTTTTCCCACACCTTCACCTTCCCTCTCTCATTGCTTCTGATGGTACCAAGTCATTCTGTCATTCACAAGATCATATTGTGATATCTTCCTAACACTGCACCTGACTTTACAATCCCATGAATACAGCCAGTATATTAGCAGACAAATTTAGTGCCCCCAGTAGCCCTGAAATTTAGCTTTCCCTGAAATCACCTTGTAACAAGTCATCCCTGTAAGAGACTAAAAATACTTCCATGAGACCAGATAAGCTACCAGGCTGCATTCTCATCTGCGTCAAGCACTATCTGAATGTCCACTTAAAGTTTTCAACCTCAGCCAGTCTATAGGGTTTGTGTCTGATGTCTGGAGAACAGTTAGTGTGACTCTGACACATAGCTCGCAACCTCTTATCACAAAAAATCTGGACAAAGCCTCAAAAATAGGGACAAATTTAATGTTGCTCTTATAAACTCAGAAAGTTGCTAGAATAAAAGGTCTTGTGTTACCATGCATTTTTCTGAAGGATATGAAGTCTGAAACTCAAATGACTGCCATTATTTAGTGAACTCATTCCTCACTGATTTGCCACAAAAATCCAGAAAATTACAAACTTTTTGAGGAACAGACCAAAAATATGAGGCAAAAAATCTGGACATTCTGCAAAATTCTGTACAGTTGAGAAGTATGCCACCCAACACAAGGGTGGCCCTTCTATAGATATAGACAGTCATAGGTCCATTAGTTTTATAGGCCTTATAATCAAAACCATGGAACGTATCATAGCAGAACTCTTTTCTAGAGGCATAAGCAACTTAACTAATATATTATTTAATAACTTTGATTTTTGGGAGGGAAGGTTCTCTCTCCTGAAACAAATAAGCTGCTTTTAAAAGGTTACAGAGGCTGTGGACAGTGGTCAGTCAGTGCACATTGCTTATCTTGTTCTGGCCAAGGATTTTGATACTATAACTCATACTTTTATTGTTAAAAATTAGACAAATTTAATACAAACTCCTATGTTATCCACTGGAATGCAAACTGGCTTTCTGATAGATCCCAGGTAATGAACGTTGCTAGTGCTTTCTGTGAATGTAGAATTGAAACTAGTGGGGTACCATAGTGATCAGTGTAAGGCCCTTTTCTGTTTGTGATTTATTTTGCAGACATAGTTCGATACCCCAGAAGTGTGGTTGACCAGGTTTACTAATGACTGCAGACAGGGCACTGTTATCCGCTCATCCACCTATACTAAACAGCTCCAGCAAGGGCCAGAATATGCACATACCTGATGTATTGAAAACCCTTTCAAATTAAATGCCAAAAAGTGCAGTACAGTACCATTTGGCAAAAAAAAAGTCTCTTCCTACTTCTTATGTTATGAATGCTATTCCTCTTCAGACAGACAGTCATAAGAGACCTGGGTACTTATGTGGACAAGTATCTCTTATTTGATCATCCTGTTTCAATCATTGTTAAGAATCCTTTTATCTAGCTCACTTAATTTCTAAGGAAATATTTTCAAATCCAAAGAAATCATCTTGCCACTGTAATCTTCATTTATTAGACCCATCACTGAATACACTTTCCTCTTTGACATGTATACATCAAGGCATATAACTCAACTACAAAGGCTGCAAAGATATCTTAACAAAAAAATAAAGGCCATAAATCTTTCAACTATCCCAACAGGTTAGCAGAACTGTCCTTTTTCTCCATATCTTGCAAGTTGCTTCAAAATGACTTGTGGCTCACTTTTCAAGCGATGAAAACTATCTAACCTCATGATTCTTTGCAAAACCAGTGACTCTACAAACACCCATGCTAGGGATTTAAATCTTTACCAAAAGAGAATCAAATACGCTGCCCTGGGTGCCAAACCATCATTATGAGAGTCCAATCAAGACAAAATAAAGTGTAGAATAAAAAAAAATATTTCAATGCATTGGCTGCATGACAGCTTACTTAATATCTAGATGGAAACAAAAAGGTTGTGAGGCATGAAAAAATAAATTACTTTTTAAATACATTACTGGAATACCAGTCAAAATTAAGTATAAGAAAAACAAGCAGCACTCAACTCAAACCACTTCTCCTTGCACTGCAGTTATAATTTATATTCAGCTTTATTAAAGTACTAAGTAACATGCTGAAAGTAGCAATCTCTGTGATACCCCCACTTGTAAAAATGTTTCTTATCCAAAAATGACCTGCTGTCTGACAACAACTATCTACTTGTTTCATGGGGAAAACATGATCGAAGTAAAAAATGAAAAGCAAACAAGAAACAAACTCAAGATACATTGCTTAAGGATTACTGCACAGGTTATGGGCCACACATGATAGATTGGCATTCTGTTTAGTTTACAGGTAAAGCCTGCAAAGATAACTGCCAGTCTCCAACAAATATAATGAGCTTCTTAAAATAATGTAATCCTGTCCTTTATTACAAATACTGTCATATGCATTTCAATACCCAAGGCTTATATGTTATTTAGTTATGTAAGTATTCTCTGCATGGCAACAACAGAAAGACTTTCAATGTTGGCAATTCTTTAACAGTATTCTTATTAAAGCTTACTTGCATCTTACAATCTCAGACAAGCTTACTTGATGGTCATTAAAGCATTTCTACTTAAACACAGAGCAACAGGCACTTTCTGAATAATAATAAGCATAAATCAACAGTATAAAAATATGACAGAAACCAGAACATTCTGCAAAATCAAGGACAGATGAAAAGCCACTGTAGTACTTGTGTCTAGCTTGGATGGGGGATACTCTGCACATTTACACTGCATAACTGCTCCTTGTCTTGCTTGGACACATCCAGAGTCACTATATGGGGGAGTGGAGTGCAACAAGTATGTCACAATTTGAAATGTCTCTGGCTGATGGCCCTGACACATCTGTCATACCTCTCAACCTCAGAGCAAGAAATCTGGATAAAGCCATATAAAGAAGTGGGACAAAGGCCCAAAAATAAGGACAATTTTTAAATATTGCTCTTATAAACTTAGAAAGATAATAGAATAGCAGGTCTTGCATTAGTATGAATTTTCTGAATGGTATGAACTCTGAAATTTAAATGTCTGTCATTATTTTCTAACTTCAGTCTTTAATGGTTTGCCACTAATTTGCCAAAAAAGCACGATTTTATGAAAAACGGACCAAAATGTGATGCAAAAATATAAAATAGCCACACAATACAGCTCGGAACCTGTCAAAGAAGGGACACGTTTTTAATATTAGTACTGCTAACTTGTGCAGCTGACAAAATAAAAGAATCTACATGCATTTCTAAAATAAAAGTAATATATAACTCTGATTATTACAGCTATTTATTAATTATAAACCTTCCACATTTTCTTCCAAAATTGCCATTTTGTGAAGGGATTATTAGGGGAAAGTCAACATTTTGAGCCAACATTGGGGACAGTTGAGAGGCTTGGATATGCCTAATTCTATAAAGCAATTTATTTGCACGTACCTCTCAACCTGTTAATGCAGGAAATCTGGACACGGACAAATATATTGGGGGGACATATAAACAGTACTAAAAATTGCTCTTGTATAAACTGAGACAGTTGATAGAATAACATGTCTTGCTTTAACATGCATTTTTCTGAAGGTTATGAAGTCTGAAACTCAGTTTCTGTCATTATTTAGTGGCTTAATTCCTAAATGATTTGCCAGAAAACCACACATTTTATGAGCAACAAACCAAAAATAAGAAGCAAAAATCTATTCATTCTGCAAAAATCTGGACAGTTGAGAGGTATAGTTCAACCGGGGCTGCCTTTCAGTTTGCCACCCTTCCCCCCTCACAAAATCATGGTTGAATAGAGCCTCCTCCCTGCAGCCATTCCAATGAACCATTACTTGGCTATTTCACCTCATTTACCATAAACACTAACGTGCATACTGCTTTACGTCTGCGATGATTTGGACTTCATTTGAAAGTTTTATTTTGCATTTTACAGCACAAATACTAATAGATATCTGCTAAACAAAGTAGTGCAGTCTCACAATGAAAACAGACTTAAAATTAAAACTTTTCTGCCCTTGAAACTCACATTCATTGAAACAGCATTGAAACCCACATTCAAAGAAAATACATTTTGCCAGTGGCAGATAAAGATTAACTTTGTGCTGTTTTCAAATCACAGGCCCCTTGCACACAAAACATATACATGTTCTTTGGTACACCTTCCTAATTGTATTAAATTATAGTCCGTGTACAATACAGTACAGTTTTAAAGGGCGTTTTAAATTTATTGTTTTGAACATTTTTCCAGTAAACAATGAAACAAAATGCATGCACCAATAATGACAAAACTGCCCAATTCAGAACATTTCCATCATAAAAGTCTACTCAAACTTCTACAGTCCACCAGTTTCAGTAAATATGCACAATCTCTGAAGAAGTAAAAGTCATCTAAATAATTCCTCATTAAAGAGATCTGTAACCATAGCTGGCTTTAGGTACCAGCAAACCCTGCGGTCTCTGGGGGCCCCCTGTTCTCTATTTCTGTTCAAGCCATTATTGGATGAAAAGGTTGTGTAAAAAGGAAAAAAAAACTTTAAAATGCACCTCAGAGCATATAGAAAGTTATGGCTTTTTGAAAAAGTTGAGTGTAAGGCAAACTGTGAGAAAAGAAAGAAAAAAGTATGGCATGGGGAGCTCACGGGGGGTCAGAGGAGAGGACTGGAGGGTGTATATGGGGGGGGGGTGTTGAAATGGTAGTCCTAGTCATCATTTTACTTTAAGTCCAGACATGTACATAGAGTTGTTGTAATGCACCATTGTTGCAGCTGAATGCCAGTAATTGGAAGTGTCCCTTTGTTAGACAGGTCAACATAGTGTGGTAAACAGGCCTGTTGTAATGTGAGAGCTTGTAGCTACAGGTCTGTCTATGCATACTACTCCTAAAAGTTTGCAGCATGAGCTAAAAGGTTGCTTAGGAGAGATGACATTGACAGGATGATACTTGTACTGAAAGTGCCTAGGGGGCCTTCAACTTGACATTTGCTGGGGGCCCCCCGAAATGTTGACACCGGCCCTGTCTGCAACTAATGAAGAAATTGCTGCTAGCAAACAACTTTATATTTCATTGTTTCATCTACAAATAAAGTAACTGTTGCCCTTGAGGAATAAATTGCCTATGTTACACTAAAAAATGATAAGCTAGTAATATTGCAATAGGGAATGGATGGCAAACTGATAACAGGTTCATAGTTACTAGGTATCTTCACCAAAAAGGACTGCAGCATCCACCCCCTTTGCAACACAGTACAGTATCAGCAATGCATCTGTCAACTGTGGGAGTAGAACCCACAGCCTTCTGCATCAAAAGTAAGACACTACCTGTTGTGCTATTAACAATGGAAGCCTTCTCAGCATAAGCAGCACTAAACTTTTGCTCCTGTGCAGTTTTCAGCTCCTTGTAAAATCTACTCAACACTCAGCTGTATCTCTGAGCTTTGCAGCACAAGCTACTCAACACTCAGCTGTATCTCTGAGCTTTGCAGCACAAGAAATCTGGAAAAAGACAAAATTTATTTGGGGGGGGGACAAAAGCCCAAAAACCAGGGACACATTTTACACATTGCTTGTATAGTGTTGGAAAGTTGCTAGAATAAAATGCTGTGTTACCATCATACATTTCAATGCAAAGTCTTGAACCCAGTACAGTATCAACAATGCATCTATCTACTGTGGGAGTAGAACCCTGTGCACAACAGTCAGTGCAACATACCACTATGCCATATCAGCTGTTTTGTGAAAGAGAGGAAGACTGAAACTTAAATGGCTACCATTTAGTGCATTCAGTTCTCACCATAGCTGTCAACCTCTTAGCACAAAACACATGAACAAAGCCAATAATGGGGGAATACATCCCTCAAACATATTCAGTGAATTCAGTTCTCACCATAGCTCTCAACCTCTTAGCAAAAAACACCTGGACAAAGCCAGTAATGGGGGAATACAGCCCCCAAACATATTCCGTGAATTCATTTCTTACCATAGCTCTCACCCTTAGCACAAAAAAACCTGGACAAAGCCAATAATGGGGGGATACAGTCCCAAAAATAGGGACAAATTTCACATATCCATCTTATAAACTTAGAAAATTGCTAGAATAAAAGGTTTTGTGTTACCATGTACTTTCTGAAGAATATGAAGTTTGAAGTTCAAATGCTTGTCATTTTTATTTATTTAACATTTGTTAACCAGGAAAGTCTGACTTGGAACAAAAGCCAATTTTCAGCAGAGGCCCATGGAGAAACACTCCAGACACATGTCTTTGTAAGATGGGAAGACACCAGAGCACACCCACACAATCACAGGGAGGACATGCATATTCCACACAGAAGGCATCCCAGCCAAGAATCAAACCAAATAACCTGTAGCTGTCAGGCAACAATGCTACCACTGCACCACTGCACTACTGACTATGTCAAGACACAAAAATACAGAAACCACAGATTTTATGAGGAACAGAACAGAACAGAACAAATATGAGGAAAAAAAATCTGCAAATTTTTTTACAAATGGTGATGGGTAGGGAATTCAGGCTCTTGCCACCTGGGCCCAAGGTACAGGGTTCAAGCCTGTGGTATTCTCTACCCACCACCATATAGCAACTGGGGCATTTTACACACACACTGCCCGTAACACAAGAGGAAGTCACACACACACACACCGACCATAACACAAGAGCAACTCACACACACACCGCCTGCAACACAAGAGCAAGTCACACACACACTGCCCGTAACACGAGAGCAAGTCACACAAACACACCGCCCATAACATGAGAGCAAGTCACACACACACACCGCCTGTAACACAAGAGCAAGTCATACACACACACCGCCCATAACACGAGAGCAAGTCACACACACACACACCGCCCGTAACACGAGAGCAAGTCACACACACCACCTGTAACACAAGAGCAAGTCCTTCCCATGAGAGCAAAGCAAGCTGGCTGCTACCCAGCCTGCAGACGCCGTGAGTGTGCATGCACAATGTTCCATGACTAATGTTTGATTTTATTTTTTGTTTTACAGCTGGGGGGGCTTCAGTCCTGCAGCCCAATGGCACGAGCCACCCCTGTTTATATCCTTTCCTAGAATCTGCCTTCGGTGCAGCAACAGGCATGCAGATGCCCTAGGAACACTCACATAGAATGGACTTCAAAGCTGTACATAAACAGGAAACTGCCATGATCTGTAGAAAGAAAGATGGACTTCAAAGCCACAGATAAACAGGAAACTGCCATGATCTGTTGAATGAAGGATGGACTTCAAAGCTATACATAAACAGAAAAACTGCCATAATCTGTAGAAAGAAGGATGGACTGCAAAGCCATAGATAAACAGGAAACTGCCATAGGTTCATAGGTTGGTACTAGGTTATCGGCCTTAGGGCCTATACAAGCCTAGCCATAACAATTCCCTGGCTATTTCTTCCCACACTATTTGCTTCCCTAGACCCCTGTCTAACAGGGCGACTGACATGATCCCCTGGGTGAATTTCCTTTCTCCCATCCAATCATCAAGGTTCCTTTTGAAGAGGGCCAAAGAGGTGCTCTGCTTGACATGTATGGGCAGTCTATTCCAGAGTCTGGGGAGTCTCTCGGTCATAGGTTCATAGGTTCATAGGTTGGTACTAGGCTATCAGCCCTAGGGCCTACGCAAGCCTAGCCATAACAATTCCCTGGATATTTCTTCCCACAATATTTACTTCTCTGGACCCCTGTCTAGCAGGGCGACTGACATGATCCCCGGGGTGAATTTCCTATCTCCCATCCAATCATCAAGGTTCCTTTTGAAGAGGGCCAATGAGGCGCTCTGCTTGACATGTATGGGCAGTCTATTCCAGAGTATGGGGAGTCTCTGGGTCAGGAACATATCCCTCCAGCATGTTTTGTTCATTGTGATGACAAAGTTTAGATCCCTGAAGCATGTGGCTCTGAGGGATTGGGATTTCTTTAAGTGGAGCATGTCCAACAGCTCAGGGTTTGACATGGCCTTGTATGTTAAGCAGAGATCACCTCTGAGTAGATGATATGCCACAGAGTATAGCTGGAGTTTTTTTAGATGGTCAGCATATGGCATCTGCTTTAGGCCTGTGATTCTTTTAGTGAGGTATTTCTGTAGCCTTTCCAGCTGTTGCAGATGTCTTGTGAGGTACATACCAAATGGGGCATTATACTCTATAATGGGTCTAATGAGGGATGAGTACAGTGGGACAATAACCTCATTTTTTTCTGGATGAAAGGCCCTTAGTGATGAGGTGTGCCACATAGAAGGATTTCCTGACTGTTGTGGTGATGTGGTTATCGAAAGTGAGACCACTGTCCACCTGTGTCCCTAAGTCTTTCATCACACTTTCGATGTTTAGTGTCCTGCCACCTATGTGGTAATTCATGGGTACTTGTTTTTTTCCAAAGGGGATAACTATACATTTCTTGGCATTAAGCTTGAGCCCATGGCTCTGGCACCAGGCATCTGTTTCTGTAAGGTCCTTTTGTAGAATATCCTCCCTTGTGGAGTGGGATAACTGTAGCTGTGCGCCACTCAGTGGGCACGAAGCCTGAGGTGAGTCTATGATTAAACATGACACTTACGTGAGGTGCCAGTTCATTTTGTAGTTCATGTAGTACACAGCCTGGGATGTCATCTGGTCCCATGGTTGCTATATTCTTAGCTTTGGAGAGTGCGGTTTCTACCTGTGTGGCTGTGATTATCGGAATTTGGCAATCTTTTGGTATGGAGATGGGCTCTTTAGAGGGTGAGAGGGGGGTGAAGTTGGCACTAAATCGATCTGCCAGGATATTGGCAATATCCTTGGGATCAGTATATTTAATGCCATTCTGTTGTAGCTCAGAGCAGATCTGAGCATTGCCATTTAGATTTTTAACATAACTATAGAATGCCTTGTGGTTGTCTTTGGAATCTTTGGCAATTTTATTTTCGTAACTAGCTTTTGAGGATTTAATGAGGGATCTCTGCTTCTTACTGAGGCTGGTGTGGGAATTTTTTGCATCCTGGGAATTTCCTCTTTTCTGCAACAGTTTCTTCCTTCTGTTGTATAGTTTGTTTATAGCAAGGGGCCACCAGATTGGCTTCCTTTTTTCGGAGAAGAGCATCTTGGTTCTATTTGGGATGGCACGATTCATGCACGAGTGGATGTGCTCGTACAGTGCCTTAGTGTAGGATTCTGCAGTCAAACTTCCAGATCCCGTCTGTGTGGGTGTTGTGAAGTTTGTCACTTCTGACTTTAGTAGCATGAAGTTGGCTTTGGAGAAGTTTTTTAAGGAGGTTTCCTTACTGGGGGTGGGGGTGGGATGTGGATGTCAAAGGTGTTTTGCTTATGGTCACCTACCTAGTGTTAGTTGCACCTGGAGAATTTCAGATGCATTGTGTTGGGCAACTAGCCTGGAGGTGTGAATATCCTTGGTGAATATGGACACTCCTCTACCTTTAATGTTTCGGTCTTGGTTTTGTGGTCGAAAAGTGTGGTAAGAATTGTAGCCTAGTATTGCAGGGGTGCTCTCTGGAGCCTTGAACCAGGTCTCAGTTACTGCACAGATATCGATGTTCTCCATTTTTAGGAGTGCCTCGAGAGAGTGCATTTTGAGGTTTAGACTTCTAGCATTGAGTAGCATTACCTTCAGATTTTGCATGCTGGTATCTGTTACAGTGGTGGTTTTATCCTTTGAACCTTGCCTAAAAAAGGCACTATAGGGGTGGCAAGAGCTTTAGCCAGTAACCTGAATCCCAGGGGTGACAGGTGCAAACCATCTCTGGCAAAGCATCGTGGTTTGTCGATCATGTCTTCCCAGGCAGACAAATACTGGATCCCCTTTGAATGACACCAGAAGCTTAGCCAATTGTTGAAGTCAATCATTTTGTCCTTATACTGTGGTATCATTCTGGGTGAAGGCAGGATGCTACTCAGGGCTAGGGTCATACCTACCTGGGTCACTTGATCCAAGAGCTCTTCCATGTCCCTTTCCAGGGAGGTACATCTCAAGTCATTCACTCCAGCATGGGCAATGACAGAGTCGTATTTGTACTTGTGGAGTGACTTGAGTGCTTGCGTTATGTGGCAGATCCTGGCACCCGACAGGCAGCTGACTGTAATTTTCTCTTTGTTCAGCCTGGTGAGTGGGACATCAGTGTACCTGACTATAGAGTCACCTATGACTAAAGTGTTGGGTACATTGTCTTGCCTTAGGGGCTGTTGTTGGGTGGCACACTGGTGTTTTGAGCTATGTCTCACTTTGGTTGTGACTGGTGTTTGCGTTTCGACTTCGGAGGTCCTTGTTGCTTGGGCAGGTTAATGTTAAGGGCTTCTGCATATGTGGGTTTAGTGTTGCTATGTGTGGGTGTTGATGGTGTGGGTTTTGAAGGGCTATGAGTTGCTTGAGGTGTAATGCAGGTGTTAGGTCAGGAACCTATTCCTCCAGCGTGTTTTGTTTATTGTGATGACAAGGTTTAGATCCCTGGAGTGTGTGGTTCTAAGGGATTGGGATTTCTTTAAGTGTAGCATGTCCAACAGCTCTGGGTTTGACATGGCCTTGTATGTTAAGCAAAGATCGCTTCAGAGTATACGATATGTGACAGAGTATAGCTGGAGTTTTTTTAAGGCGGTCAGCATAGGGTATCTGCTTTATAGTTTCATAGTTTCATAGTAGTGTACTAGGCTATCTGCCCAGGGGCATTTATAAGCCTAGCCAACAGTGATGTGGCTTCCGCCACCCCGTATTATATAGTTGCGCCTCTCTAGTAGTGACACATGTGGGACCCCATTATTTAGTAAACTATACCTCTGTCTAGTAGTGACACTGAGGTGACTCCCGGGGTAAACTTGCGATCTCCCATCCATGCATCGAGATTTTTCTTGAACAGTGCCAATGAAGGGCTCTGTCTCACATGAACTGGGATTTTGTTCCAGAGTATGGGTAACCTCTGTGTTATGAATCTATCCCTCCAGCATGTCCTATTCATATTTGTGCAGAGGTTGAAATCTTTAGCTCGCGTGGTTCTGGTGGATTTGGATTTTTTGAGATGGAGCATGTCCATCAGTTCTTGGTTGGACATGGCCCTATATGTTAGGCACAAATCACCTCTGAGCAGACGGTATGCTACTGAATAGAGCTGGAGTTTCTTTAATCTAGCTGGATAAGGCACATGTTTGAGACCTATGATCCTCTTGGTGAGGTACTTCTGGGGTCTTTCCAGTTGTTGCATGTGCCGGGTGAGATACATCCCAAATGGAGCATTATATTCAATCATGGGCCTGACAAGGGAGGAATATAGAGGTACAATGACCTCCTTTGATCTGGATGAGAATCCCTTCATGATGAGATGGGCAAGGTAGAATGTCTTTCTGACCACTTTGGCAACATGGTTGTCAAAGGAGAGGTCACTATCGACTTGAGTCCCCAGGTCTCTGATTACTTCTTCCGTATTCAGTGGGTTATTGTCTATGTGATAATTTGTGGGTACTTTGTTTTTCCCAAAGGGGATGACTATACATTTTTTGGCGTTAAGTTTGAGGCCATGATTCCGGCACCAGTTGTCCGTTTCAGTGAGACCTTTCTGTAGGATGTGTGTGTCAGCAGGTGAATCAACTATGGCACCCAGTTTGCAGTCATCTGCAAACTTTGTCAGCCATAATCCTCCCATATTTGCTTTCACATCTGAGAAGTAAATGCCGAATAAGAGTGGTCCCAAGACTGATCCCTGTGGGACACCACTCGTGACTGGTTTTGAGTCTGACATGGCTCCAGCAATTTTGACCTTATGGGTTCTGTTTTTTAGCCAGTTTGCTACCCATCTTGTGACATATGGATTTACATTTAGGCTGCTGAGCTTGTCTATGATGCCAGAGTGTGGTATCGTGTCAAAGGCTTTAGTCAAGTCCAAGTAGGCAGTGTGGACAGCCTTGCCCTCATCGATGGCACTAGTGACTGTCTCGAAGAAGTCAACCAGGTTTAAGAGGCAGGATCTGCCTTTTACAAAACCGAACTGGGTGGGATCAAGGGTCTGCAGATCCCCAATGTCGCCATTTATGAGTTCCATGATGATTCTTTCCATAGCCTTGCAGACCAGGCTGGTCAAACTTATGGGGCGGTAGTTACCAGGGTCAGTAGAATTTCCCCCTTTGTGGAGTGGGACCACTGTTGCTGTGCCAGTGTTCAGGTACATATCCTGTAGTGAGGCTAAGATTGAATAGCGTTCTTAGGTGTGGGTTTAGTTCATCTTGAAGTTCACGTAACACGCAACCAGGGATACCATCGGGTCCCATAGATGCTGTGTTTTTTGCTTTGTTGAGTGCTAATTTCCCCTGTATGACTGTGATGACAGGTACGTTACATTCAGCAGGGATAATTACTTCATCTTTAGGGGTGAGGGAGGGAGAAATTTGCACTGAACCTATCTGCCAGAATATTGGCAATGTCGGTAGGGTCAGTGAATTTTTGTCATTGTGTACTAACTCAGAGCATATCTGAGAATTTCCTCCCAAGGTTCTGACATAATTGAAGAAGGCCTTGTGATTGTCTTTGGTATCCTTGGCAATCTTTTTCTCAAAGTTTGCTTTAGATGTTTTATGAGAGAACGTAGTTTTTACTTGTGCTGATCAGGAAGCCTTTCCCTTGTGGGATTTGGCTTTGTCCTGCAGTAGCTTCCTTCTTTGTTGTACAGTTTGTTTATAGCGGGTCCACCAAACCGGGCGTTTTCCCTTGGTGGAGAGGGTCTTGGTTTTAGTTGGGATTGCTTGATCCATGCATTCTTGGAGATGTCCGTAGAAGGCTTTTGTGAAGGATTCAGCATTTTGGGATGTGGTTTCCATTAACCCAGTAGGCTTAAAGGATATCATTTCTGACTTGAGCGCAAAGTCAGCTTTTGAAAAGTTTTTCACTGTAGTCTTTTGTTCTGGGGTGGGGTGGGATATGTACATCCAACGTGATCAGTTTATGATCAGATCTTACTAGTGAGGGGTTTATATCCAGTGCGGAGCATTTGGACCCCATGTTTGTGATGATCAGGTCAAGTATATTATCTCTCCTCGTAGGAGAAGTGACCAGTTGCTCCATAGCATTTGAGTTAATGAATTCCAGGAATCTTTGGGCTAGGGTGTTAGGGCTAGAATAGTGGGCCCAGTCTATGTTGGGGTAGTTGAAGTCACCCAATATGATGGTGTTTGGTGTGACATTCATATCCTCCAGTGTTTTCAGGAATGCTTGATGGGATTCCTGGGATTGGGAGGGTGTTCTATAACATGCGACCAGTTGTATGGCAGTTTTGCCTATGGTGAGTAAAACTTGTATGGTTTCTGATGCTTCATGGGTAGCCACCAATTGAGAGGTGTAGGTGTCCTTTATGAAAATGGACACTCCCCCTTCCTTTGTGGTTCGGCCTGGAACTTGAGGCGAAACGCATGATATGAGGTATAGCCTGGTAGCTGGAGTGCTCTCAGGAGCCTTGAACCAGGTTTCAGTTACTGCACAGACATCGATGTTCTCCATACTGAGAAGTGCTTCGAGTGCCTGCATCTTGAGATTTAGACTTCTGGAGTTGAGCAGCATTACCCTTAATTTTTTTCCATTTTGTTTTTTATGGAGGTTGATTTGTCTTTTGAGCATTGCCTAAAAAAGACACTATGGGGTGGCAAGAGCCTTGGCCAGTATCCGAAGCCCAGTGGTGACAGGTGCAAGCCATCCCTTGCGAAGCAACGTGGCCTGTCCAGCATGTCATCCCAGGCTGACAGACATTGGATCCCCCTAGAATGACACCAGTGATTAAGCCAATTGTTAAAACTGATCATTTTGTCTTTGTACTGAGGCATCATTCTTGGTGAAGGCAGGATGCTGCTCAGGGTCAGGGTCATACCAATCTGGGCTACATAATCGGAGAGCTCCTCAATGTCTCTTTTCATGTAGTCCAGGGAGGTACGTCTCAGGTCATTCACACCAGCATGGACAATGACTGCATCATACTTGTACTTGCTTTGGAGTGACCTGAGTGAGTGTGTAATGTGGCGGATCCTTGCTCCCGATAGGCAGCTCACCGTTACCCTCTCCTTATTCAGCCTGGTAAGTGGAACGTCGGTGTGTCTGACTATAGAGTCACCTATTACTAATGTCTCTGGCATAGTGTTTTGCCTTAGGGGCTGTGATTGTGTGACACACCTGTTGCTTGAGGTATGTGTTGTAGGTGTTGCGTTTTGTGGGGTGTATTTCTGGGTGTCTGCTTTGGAGGCCTCTGTTGTTTTGGTAAGTTTTTTATAAGAGCCTCCGAGTATGTCTTTGTGTTCTTATATGTTTGGTTTGTAGTAGTGGTGGTTTTATGTGTGACAGGTTTTGCTTTGGGTGTGGGTACCTTCTCCTCCTGTCTGGTCTTGCCAGTCCTGAGTTGAGAGAGTTCAGCCTCCAGTCTGGCTATATAGTTGCATCTCTCACAAGTATATGTGTTAGTAGGAAGGAGGAGAGGGTTGTCTGTGTACATGAGACAATTGTAACATTGTCTCAAGATTCCCAGATTAACCAGCTGAACAAGAGAGGATGCTAGTGGTCTACCACTCAACATACTAGAATATTATAAGGAGTGCTGTGCCTTTAAGGGAAGTGGGTATTCACAGGGGGTAGTGGTTGCCTGTAGTGCTTACTTTAGGGTAAGAGTGCTTATTTTATTATGAGTGCTTGCTAAGGATAGAAGTTCAAAACAAGTGCTAATATATACAGCTAAATAGACTGAGTAGAGCTTCTAAGGGAAAAATTGAAGAGCAGACTTGGCGGAGCCAGAAATAGTTTAAACCTGTATAACCGCTATGCTAATCACAAACGCCCTGAGGCGGATTTTTATACAGGGAACTTGAAAAGAGCTAGAAATGGTCCAAAGCAACCAATGATTTACAGCTCAAGTGCTGAGGTCACTTCCCCCAGGGACAGATAGGCTGCTCAAGACTCCCCACTCCCACTGGTGAGCTCAGAAACTTCCTTCTATCCAAGTAAGGCAATGGCCAACACAGGAACTACACACAGCCCAGAATACAGCAAAGCCTGTATACTGGTCTTAACTAGTCGAGCAAAGGCGGAAAACAAGGAGTATTTTTTTGTTTTTGTTTTTCAGGAAAGCACAGAAATGCAATTAAGCAAACAGTAAAATCGATTTACACAGGCTAGCATACTTTAGTGGGCAGCCTCAGCAGTTAAATTAACAAAAAAACAGTATTAATCGACCAGAGTCGACCAAAATGCTACTTTTAAGTGCAGATACTTCAGAAATCAGCAGATAGACACAAAAACAGTTATATCTAGTTAAATGAAAGCCAGAGAGGACAATGCAGATAAAAAGCCAAAAAATACTTAAATCTGGAAAGTGGTCGCTTCTTTCAGTTCTCTGTTGCCAGGACCCCTCTGCAGGACCACGTGGAGCTCTGCTTGGGTATATAGCCAGAAAAAAAAACGCCCTGAGGCGGATTTTCATACAGGGAACTTGAAAAGAGCTAGAAATGGTCCAAAGCAACCAATGATTTACAGCTCAAGTGCTGAGGTCACTTCCCTTAGGCCTGTGATTCTTTTAGTGAGGTATTTCTGCAGCATTTCCAGTTGTTGCAGATGTCTTGAGAGGTACATACCAAATGGGGTGTTGTATTCTATAATGGCTCTAATGAGGGATGAGTACAGTGGGACAATGACCTCCTTTTTTCTGGATGAAAAACCCTTAGTGATGAGGTGTGCAACATAGAAGGATTTCCTCACTGTTGTGGCTATTTGGTTATTGAAGTTGAGACCACTGTCCACCTGTGTCCCTAAGTCTCTTATCACACTTTCGGTGTTTAGTGTACTACCACCTATGTGGTAATTCATAGGTACATGTTTTTTCCCAAAGAGGATAACTATACAATGTGAAATTGTTCAATCTCGACGTTTGTTCTTACGCATGGGTTCGGAGCCGATCCTCGGCTCCAAGACGGCCACTTCTACAGCTCTGCATCTTGAGAAAGCTCGAGGCACAGTCCTATCCCACAATCCCCTAGTGCTAACCCCCAGATCTAGTTTGCCGCGGCAGCAGATGCATCGCAGAAGCTCGGGCCAGTAAACTTTTTCTGTTTTTCGAAGTTTTTCCAGAACTTTCTTTATTAGTATAGATAGTTAGATATATATATATATATATATATATATATATATATATATATTAGTCTTTTATTAGTGTAGTTACAGGGAGTTATATATTCTTCTTATTGTTGTTATATTATAACTTTTCTAAGGCAAATTTCAGGCCTATTATCCTGTCTTTTAACAGGTGTTTTTTCTTTAGAAAGGCTTAAGTCCTTACTTTTTTGTGTGCAGTGATACCTTGATATTTTCTTGTTTTTCAGGTTTTATAGGTATATGTCTAATTTTTTTGAGCATGTCTGAGAAGCAAAAATCAGGCTTTAAGAGATGTTTATGCAGACAGAAAATGTCCATCACGGATAACCACTCTTCCTGCGTCTACTGTCTTGGCCCTCTCCACTTACAGGAGGACTGTTCTATTTGTCATTCCTTCAGTGGAAGGGTCATGATGGAGAGAGGCAGGAAGCTGGTAGACAGGGGTTTATTAAAGCCCGAATTTCAGGAGGCCCTTGACAAGGCTGAATTGGTATCCAAGTCTTCGAAGGGGTCCAAGTCTTCGAGAGTGTCGGAGCCAAAGTCATCGGCTCCGAGCACCTCTATTAAGATTCGTACACCGGCTCCACAGACTTCGGAGTCGGTTGTCGAATGTATATCTTTGATCGAGACTCCGGTCTTGGAGCCGGTCTCGGAGGTCCCGCCGCCATCGATCCTTCACTCGGTGACGACTTCGGCCCCTTCGACCCGCTCTTCGAGACCCTTATTTGATTCGGATGTGGATCGAGTGATACAGAAGTTAATGGAGAACTCGGCCCTTTCTAAATTGATCCAAGTTTCGTCCCAGCTGGTTTCAAAACTCGAAGCCCTCCCTGGGTCATCTACTGCTCCTCCTCCGAGACCTGTCGAGTCTTCGGAGCCGAGAATCAAAGTTTCAATGATGGTAGAACCATCGATACCAAAGCCTATAGCTGTGCTTTCGGTACCGTTGACCTCGATGCCCTCGGAATGGATAGAGGGGTCCCGGAGCCGACTATCGTTCCTTGGTTCCGGGGCGGACAGTCGAACCGAAATGTCGGTACCGACTCTCCCCCTAGGAGCCTCAGCTCAGATTAGTTCGGCACCGTCCTCTGGATCAGAGCCCGGACCCCCGGTTACGGAGATTGTTCCTGGTTTCTCGAAACCAGGAGGGTCTTCGGATCCGGGTACCGGTGCCTTCGACGCCATGAGGAAGGTCTTGTCGAAACAGACACATATCTCATCGGATTCTTCTTCTTCTCCTTCCCCTAAGGGTCCACGTTCAACTTCTGTATCCTCGGCTCCTACTAAGCGTCGAGACCCAATGCCTCAGTTGCCCCCAGAGGGTGCTCCCGGTTCCTCGGACGCTTCTCCAGAAGACCCATCTGAAGAAGTACCAAGGAAAAGACTGTGCAAGAGGAGGCACATAGATTCCCCACAGGAATCTCTTACATTAGATACAGATTTAGATGAAGCAGAAGGGTCCCCACGGTCCCCCTCGGAGGATGTCTCCTTTGCGGACATCCTGGAGATCTTAAAACAGAGGGGAGATTGGCAGCCACTTAACCCTTCTGTGGATGAATCAGTACTGCTGAAGGCATTCGGGGCTCTACCTTCTACCTCCTGGGTGACCCCTCCCTTTGACGAACTTATGGACTTGATAGCTCGTAGGGCTTGGGAGACACCTGACACGGTGGAACCAGTTCCCCGCAGGCCGAATAAGTTCATAACAGCCCCCCAGGACAAGAGTTTTCTTACCAAGGGTGTTCCAGTGGATACTATGGTGGTGGCGGCAGCCACTAAGAAGGACATGTCAGAGTCCTCTTCCGCTGTCCATCCTCCTAATAAGGATTCCAGGACGATGGACAGATATGGGAAGCGCGTTTTCAGTTCTGCGACTTTTTCCATGCGATCGCTGAACTACTTGACGCATTTTACGCGTTTACAGAGGGATCTCCTCAAGGAACTCGGAGATACTCTCCAGGGTCGTACAGATGCTGCTATTACCGAGAAAGTGACAGCGCAACTTAATACCCTTAACTCTGTAGTCAACTCCTCCATGAGGCTCATTTCATATGTGGCTGAAGGTGCGAGTAGAGCAGCAGCTTCAGCGATTGTTCTTAGGAGACAATCCTGGCTGCAGCTGTGCTCCTTTGCGGAATCCTTCAAGTCTTCTTTTACTAACGTCCCGTTTGATGGTGCCTCTCTTTTTGGCCCCAAAGTAAAGGAGACCCTCACTAGGTGTGAGCAAGAAGGGAAGACCCTATCTGCTGTAGGAGTCCATTTTTCCGCCCCTTCCAGACCATACCCCAAAGGGCAAAGAGGTGGAAAGATGTGGTTCCGTAAGACACAGGGTTCCTTTCAGTCCACACAGAGTGATAATGCCCCTTCCAGAGGCAGAGGAGGGGAAGAATGGAAGACGCCCGTCCAAACGGCAGAGGGGGTCCGCAAAACCAGGGCGACAGAGATACTTTCTCTGGCAAGCCTTTCCAGCACTCCTGAGAGGAGGCCCGACTGTTCTGCTCTGGAGGCAGTCGGGGGACGCTTAACTTTGTACCCGCTGGCCTGGCGAAATTTAACCTCAGATGCGTGGGTACAAAATATAATTACCAGAGGTTACGACATAAAATTCATAAACGTTCCCCCTACCACCAAAAGATTCCCAGACGTTCCACCCAATCTGCGGAATCAGGCAGCCTTAGAGATCCAGAAGCTGCTCAGGAAAAGAGCCATCCAAACAGTCCCGGCAGACCAAATAGGATCCAGAACTTACTCAAGGTTCTTTTTAGTTCCAAAGAAGACAAGGGACTGGAGACCAATTCTGGATCTCAGCAGATTAAACACCTTCGTTGTGAAGGAGAAGTTTTGGATGGTCACGCTACAGTCAATCCTCCCTTTTCTACAGGAAGGAGACTGGATGTGCTCTCTAGATCTCAAGGACGCGTACTACCATATAAAAATGGCCAGACCATCCAGGAGATTTTTGCGCTTCCGGCTAGGAGCCAGTCCTTTTCAGTTTCGGGCTCTGCCGTTTGGCCTCACCTCAGCCCCCAGGGTGTTCACCAAGTGTATGGCAGTAGTAGTGTCTCACTTGAGACAACAAGGATTCCGGGTGTTTCCGTATCTAGACGACTGGCTCCTCTCCGCCACCACCGAGTATCATCTGCTCCAAGCAAGAGATTACACAATCAGTCTTTGTTCCCGTCTTGGCGTTACAATCAATTTAGAAAAATCTTCTTTATCGCCATCACAGCGTATCTCATTTATAGGGGTAGAACTGGACACTACCTTGGTCACGGTCAGACTTCCTCTAGAAAGGGTTTCAAAACTAAGGGAGCAAATTGCAATACTCCTTCAAAAGACAAAAACTACAGCAAAACAGGTTTTAAGAGTCCTGGGATTAATGTCAGCTGCACTGGTTGCAGTCCTTCTAGGAAGAATGCACATGAGGATCCTACAATGGCTACTGTTCACCCAGTGGTCCTATCAGCACCTGCCGTTGTCACACGAAATTCTGATCACATCCTGCTGCAAGCAGGATCTACGATGGTGGATGCTATCTCAAAGCTTGATACAAGGTCGACCATTTACCCTGCCAACCCCAATAGTGACAATAACCACGGATGCTTCCCTGATTGGGTGGGGGGGCTTATTCCAGGGAAAGACGGTCCAAGGTCAATGGTCCAGAACAGAATGCAAACTGCACATCAATGTTCTAGAGCTAAGAGCGTTGTTTCTAGCGTTGCAACACTTTCACGGCATCTTACCTCAAGGAACAGTGGCAGTCCAGACAGACAACATGTCAGTTGTCTGGTACATCAACAAACAAGGAGGAACAAGATCTTATCCACTATGCAGAGAGGCCCTCAGGATCTGGCAATGGGCTGTCTCCACTGGACGCTTTCTGATAGCAACGCACATTCCCGGGACGTCCAACGTAATTGTGGACAGGTTGAGCAGAGCCATCCTGTTACCTCACGAGTGGTCTCTGAAATCTCAAGTGGCGGAAGCGATATTCCGCAAGTGGGGCCAGCCTTGCTGCGACCTTTTTGCATCGCCGATGAATGCCAAATGCAGAAGCTACTTTGCCCTTCTCCCTCCACCAGGGAGTGTCCCCAGAGATTCACTGGTTCACGATTGGCCCCCGGGTCTCCTGTATGCTTTTCCACCCATTCCGTTAATCCCCAGGTTTCTACAGAAAGCCAAACATCTGGAAAGGACCATAATTCTAATAACCCCATTCTGGCCTCGACAGATCTGGTTTCCCTTTCTTCAGGCCCATCAAATCGAGGAGCCATGGATTCTGGACCCAGTTACAGACCTTTTGACCCATGCGTCAGGAGCCCCTCATCCATCCTTGCAGGCCCAAAAATTGACAGCTTGGCTGCTCCTCTTCCCATCCTAGCCAGGTCAAGCCTTTTGTCCCCTGCGGTTAAACGTATAGTTGTTTCCTCTCTTAAACCATCCACTACAAAGACCTGTCGGAGCAAGTGGACACGCTTTTCTTATTGGGCGTTACAACAAGGATTAGATCCAACAGAAGCGCCGGTGCACAAACTTTTGGAGTTTCTGTCTAAGATCTTTGAAGAAGGAGCATCATTGTCCACAGTTAGAGTCCAACTGGCAGCCATATTGAACTTTCATGTGGGTTACAAAAATTCTTCCATCATGTCCCACAGACTTTGCAAGGCGTTTTTGAAAGGCACCTTTCACCTCCGCCCTTCCATTCGTAACCCAGTTGCTCCTTGGAATCTTAATTTAATTTTATCCCAGTTAATGTTACCCCTTTTTGAACCAGCCTCCACAGCCTCTCTTAAGTTCATGTCATGGAAAACATTATTCTTGGTGGCTATAACCTCTGCTCATAGAATTTCGGAATTACACGCGCTATCTGTTCGACCTCCCTACCTGATTTTCCACTCGGATAGAGTGACATTACGCACCAGTCCGTCTTTTCTCCCAAAAGTTTGTTCACTCTCAAATATTAACCAGTCCATTGAACTTCCCACCTTCTTCAAAGATCACACTAACAAGTTAGAATATATGCTACATAAGTTAGACATCCACAGACAACTCAGATTTTATTTGCAAAGGACAAAAGATGACAGAAAATCAGACCAACTATTTATATCCTTTGCTGACCAAAGAAAAGGTATGGCGGTTACCAAAGTTACCTTGTCTAAATGGCTAACAGATTGTATTAAATTTATCTACTCACAGACGAAACAACAATTACCTTTTCAACCCAAGGCTCATTCTACCAGGGCTATGGCCACATCTCTAGCCCATGCAGCCCGTTTGCCGTTGGATACTATTTGTGCGGCAGCAACCTGGGCGAAGCCTCATACCTTCATTCTCCACTATAAGTTGGACAAGAACTCCAAAGATAGGGCCTCTTTTGGTTCCACGGTTCTCAGGAACGTTCTCCCATGAGCCACCCAGGGTAAAGGAGCTAGGGACGCTACCCATGCGTAAGAACAAATGGCGAGATTGAACAATTTCACATAAAGAAGTTATGTCTTACCATAACGTTCCATGTGAATTGTTCATCTCGCCTTTGTTCTTACTACCCACCCTCCATCCCACGGCCTATGATTTTTTTTCGGAGAACGGGATGATTTGGATTCCAATTCAGCTTGCGTTCAACACCTTCTGTTAGTCTCTGGCTGCTGCTGTTGTCAGGGTACTCCTTTCATTATCTAGCTGTTTTTTGGGCATTGCTGCCCCTTATCTTTAAATTACTGCTAGCGCCTGGGGCGCATTGTTATCTTCTGGTGTTAGCAAACTAGATCTGAGGGTTAGCACTAGGGGATTGTGGGATAGGACTGTGCCTCGAGCTTTCTCAAGATGCAGAGCTGTAGAAGTGGCCGTCTCGGAGCCGAGGATTGGCTCCGAACCCATGCATAAGAACAAAGGCGAGATGAACAATTCACATGGAACGTTATGGTAAGACATAACTTCTTTTTTCTTGGCATTGAGCTTGAGCCCATGGCTCTGGCACCAAGCATCTGTTTCTGTAAGACCCTTTTGTAGAGTATCGACATCATTTGGGGATTCAGTAACCATAGATAAACAGGAAACTGCCATGATCTGTAGAATGAAGGATGTACTTCAAAAATATACATTAACAGGAAACTGCCATGATCTGTAGATTGAAGGATGGACTTCAAAGGTATACATAGGTATACATAAACAGGAAACTGCCATGACCTGTAGAATGAAGGATGGACTTCAAAGGTATACATAAACAGGAAACTGGCATGACCTGTAGAATGAAGGATGGACTTCAAAGCTATACATAAACAGGAAACTGCCATGATCTGTAGAATGAAGGATGGGCTTCAAAGCCACACATAAACAGGAAACTGCCATGATCTGTAGAATGAAGGATGGACTTCAAAGCCATACATAAAACGGAAACTGCCATGAATTGTAGAATGAAGGATGGACTTGTAAGCTATACATAAACAGGAAACCGCCGTGAATTGTAGAATGAAGGATAGACATCAAAGCTGTACATTAACAGGAAACTGCCATGATCTGTAGAATGAAGGCTGGACTTCAAAGCTATACATAAACAGGAAACTGCCATGATCTGTAGAATGAAGGATGGACTTCAAAGCCATAGATAAATAGGAAACGTGAAATGTGTTTAAACATGGACAAGTCCCCACTGGGCAATTGCAACACTTCTTTTAACATCCAGACTATGCAGGACAATGATGGGCGTGCTAGCACACAATCAAGTTCTAACAAACGAGGTACTGTTTCATTAGTTCAACAGTCTAGTAGCAGTGGTAACGGCTCTGTTAATGCTGCTAACAATGTGGATGCAAATGGAATGTTAAACAGTACCCGTTTAGTTTCTTCTTTATGTTTTAAAGAAGTGATGGAAAGGAACTATGAATTTGACATTAATTCCATAGTACGTTCTACTAATAACTATGGTATTGCACAGGGGGAAGATTATGATGATGTGCCAACTTTAAAAGTTTGAATCATAAAATTATTCCACAAGGACTGAGATTTTTTAAGTATCCCTTTGGTATAACATATACTGAAGCAGTTTTAAAGGATTTTCACAGCTTCTTCGATGAATGTGCTATGGGCTTGATTTCACGTTTGATTAAGTATAATGATGTAGCTCTATCAAAGTTGATCGATGATACTAATAGATTAGATGCTGATATCACCAATGATATTTTGTTTTCAGAATATGAACAGTTGTACAAAAAAGTTTTGGCCAAAATTGACAAAAGGACTCAAAATATTTATAATAAAAAGCAAAAAAGTTTGCAAGGGACAAACAACAGTATGGGGTGGGTAAGGCCTGTCCAGGCCCACTTAGGAATTACAGCAACAAGGTTTCTGGAAAGATATATTCCAACCAGAACAGTAGGGATGATAGGGAAATAAAATACGTTGAGAATAGAGTCCCTATACATGAAAGGCATACATCAGGACATACAGTTACACACAGGCCCCTAGATGAACTGGATTCTTTTCCTGAACAAAATGAAAATTTTTTAGCACTAAGAAGGTCAGAGCGACTAGCAAACAAGATCAGGTATCCCTCAGACCCAGGCCACACATCCGACACATATGGGATGAGTTATGGTTGGAAGAAGGTAGTGAGGAAGGGGAAATAACAGCAGTTGATGACACAGAAGACATCCTTAGTGAATATAGGGGCTTTAAAATTTTCAATTGCACATCAACCATTTTGACCAAGGAACATTTTGTTTTTTTTCTCTAAGGGATTCAAATTTGTTAAATCAAATTACGGGGGTATAGCTGATCTTTTAATAGATTTCAAGCTGTATCTCAGAAAGTTGATCTTAAATATTTTGTTTAATAATAATAAAAAAGACAACAACATTAATGGCCTCTCTGAGCTGGTGAGGAGTAGTACATATAACCCACCTCTCCATCCGGTTTTATTAATGTTTGAGAAAATAGTTACAGAGGAAATTTATGAGGAATATACAAGAAACAAATGGAAGGCAGGACACTCCCAATTTAACAACAGATGAACTGAATTTATTACATGATTTACAAGCTCAAGGAACTTTGCGCATTATGAAACCCGACAAGGGAGGGGGGGTTGTACTGTTTGGTTTAGAGGAATACAATAATGCCATTATGAATATCCTACTTGACACCTCCACATATTCTCCGGTTTCAAAAAATCAGATATGTATAGCATATAGGAGAATTGATTCATTATTGGAGGAATATTTGTTGGATAATAGGATAGATAGCAAAATTCACAATTATCTAAGACAGACCTATCCCACTATCCTGAATATTTTTGGCGTATATTAGAGTGCCTCCTTTCAGACCGATAGTGTCAGCTAAAAATTCAAAGACCCACCACCTGGCAGTCTATGTTGATAACTGCACCAAAGAAATTGTGGCCAAAACAGCACATCTTATAAAAGATTCGTGGGAATTTTTAAGTACATTAACTAAAGACTTATGGACTGAAAGTTGTAGTTTTCTGACCATAGATGTTAAAGATCTTTTTACTAGTATACCTAGGATTGAAGGACATGAATACTTTGGTGACAGTCTTCACAAGTACTCTATCCTTCCTAAAGATGAAATTTCCTTAATTTTAGAACTTATGGAGGTGATACTGGATAACAACTACATAAATTTCCAGGGAGAATATTACCAACAAGGGAGTGTGTGGCAATGGGGGCAGCTTGTGCCCCCGTATATGCCAACCTAGTATTGCTGGAATGGGAAAACAGGGTATGTATTTCACAGTTCCTTCTATAAGAATATAAGGCTGTATCTGAGGTTCCTTGACAATATTTTTATATTGTGGGATGGAACAAAAAACACACTGGAAAAATTTATGGACTATCTTAACAGCTGTACCCCCTTCTTTACCTTCACACACACATGGAACGATAACTGCATCAATTTTCTTGACACTACAATCACTAAAACACTTAATGGATTTAAATAAAAAAATTATCGTAAAAACACTTGGTGCAACAGTTATCTGCACTATACTAGTCACCACCCCCAGCCACAAAAAAAGAAGTCTTATTAAAGGTCAAGCTGTAAGAGTAGCAAGAATGACTTCTGAATTTAGTGACTTGATCAATGAGCTTATATTTTTGGGAAAAAAATGTTTGGAAAGGGGGTACCCTGTGCAGATGGTAAAGGAAATATTAGACAAAGTATACAGAGGGTGGGGGACTAAATATAAGACTTTGTTGGGACAAACTCTAAATAAGATTATAGAAAGGAAAATGGAAGGAAAAAACTATTACGGAGCCTGTGTTATGGAATATAATATGTTTTCTGAATCATTTATCAATATAGTTAGAGCCAATTAGAATACATTTAAAATAAATAAAGACATATATGATGTGGTTGGCTCTAAGCCTCTTTTAACCTATAAAACAGGTAAAAATTTTAAAAGAACATTTGAACAGGTTGATAGGGCTACTAACATCTTTAAAGCAACCACTTCATGTGGTAATTGTAGTTCGTGCTATCTTATCTGTAAAGAAGCATGGATTAGGTTAAATAATGGTTTGAACAGCGTTGTTAGATTTCGTAAGGGGAATTGCAAAACTAGGATGATTGTGTACATTGCCAAGTGTGTAGGATGTCATGCATTCTATATAGGTAAAACAGAGAGGGCATTTAAAGATATAATGTATGAGCATCAGTATGATATAAGAACTGGTAAAGAGACTAGTGCCCTTTTTAAACATTCTGTGATATGCCCCTCTTTTAATGGTTTTAAATTTGGTATCATAGATATCATTGCAAAAAATAATTTCAAAGGTGGGGATATCAAAAACGCTTTGCTGAATAAAGAATTAAAATGGCAGCTTAGATTAAAATCTTTCATTCCACCTGGTTTAAATGAATATGTAACAATTAAACCAGTTTTAACATTCAAAGCAGAAAATATTTAATATGTTGTAGTTGAAAAAGGTTGACATGTCCATTTATTTATTTTTATCATGTACATAGGATGTTATATACACATATATTCTTATTTCTATTTACACAATCATATGAATGTGGAGTGACTGTTGGCATATTCACTATTTCATTATTTTGTTTCATTATTTTGTTTTAATATATTAAGGTATTTTTTATGCACAGTACGTACTGCCTGGATTTAATTTTATGAATTTAGTGATGTGTAGATTTATAAATAATTTTTATAGGTGTGTTCTCTTTAAATACTAATTGGTATGTATTAATAGAATGGTATATATGTAATGAGTAGCAGGTGTTTGTTTTTTATCTGATGAAGTCTTGTTACTAGACGAAAGCGCTCATTTCTTGTACTTGTGTTGGTTATAAAAAGTTTATTATTGCCTCAAACGGTGGCCTGGATTCTTTTATATGATCTGTAGAAAGATGGATTGACTTCAAAGGTATACAGAAACAGGAAACTGCCATAAATTGTAGAATGAAGGATGGACTTGAAAGCTATACATAAACAGGAAACTGCCATGAATATTAGAATGAAGGATAGGCATCAAAGCTATACATTAACAGGAAACTGCCATGATCTTTAGAAAGAAGGATGGACTTCAAAGCTATACATAAACAGGAAACTGCCATGATCTGTAGAATGAAGGATGGACTTCAAAGCTATACATAAACAGGAAACTGCCATGATCTGTAGAATGAAGGATAGACTTCAAAGCTGGACATAAACAGGAAACTACCATAATCTGTAGAATGAAGGATGGACTTGAAAGCTCTACATGAACAGGAAACTGCCATGATCTGTAGAATGAAGGATGGACTTCAAAGATCTACATAAACAGGAAACCCATGAATTTTACAATGAAGGATGGACTGCAAATGTATACATAAAAAGAAAACTGCCGTTATCTGCAGAATGAAGGATGGACTTCAAAGCTATACATAAAGAGGAAACTGCCATGATCTGTAGAATGAAAGATGGACTGCAAAGCTATACATAAACAGGAAACTGCCATGATGTGCAGAATGAAGGATGGACTTCGAAGCCATACATAAACAGGAAACTGCCATGATTTGCAGAATGAAGGATGGACTTCAAAGCTATACATAAACAGGAAACTGCCATGATCTGTTCTAATGAAGGATGGACTTCAAAGCTATACATAAACAGAAAACTGCCATGATCTGTAGAATAAAGGATGGACTTTAAAGCTATACATAAACAGGAAACTGCCATGATCTGCAGAATGAAGGATGGACTTCAAAGCAATACTTAAACAAGAAACTGCAATGATCTATAGAACGAATGATGGACTTCAAAGCTGTACATAAACAGGAAACTGCCATGATCTGTAAAATGAAGGCTGGACTTCAAAGCCATAGATAAACAGGAAACTGCCATGATCTGTAGGATGAAGGATGGACTTCAAAGCCATCAGTATACAGGAAACTACCATGATCTATAGAATGAAGGATGGACTTCAAAGCTTTACATAAACAGTAAACTGCCATGAATTGTAAAATGAAGGATAGACATGAAAGCTATACATTAACAAGAAACTGCAATGATCTATAGAATGATGGATTGACTTCAAAGCTGTACATAAACAGGAAACTGCCATGATCTCCAAAATGAAGGTTGGACTTCAAAGCCATAGATAAGCAGGAAACTGACATGATCTGTAGAATGAAGGCTGGACTTCAGAGCTATACATAAACAGGAAACTGTGATTATCTGTAGATTAAAGAATGGACTTCAAAGATGTACATAAACAGGAAACTGCCATGATCTGTAGAATGATGGATGGACTTCAAAGGTGTACGTAAACAGGAAACTGCCATGATCTGCAGAATGAAGGACGGACTTCAAACAGGAAACTGCCATGATCTGTAGAATGAAGGGTGGGCTTCAAAGCTCTACATAAATAGGAAACTGCCATGAATTGTAGAATGATGGATGGACTTGAAAGCTATACCTAAACAGGAAACTGCCATGAATATTAGAATGAAGGAGAGACATCAAAGCTATACATTACCAGGAAACTGCCATGATCTGTAGAATGAAGGATGGACTTCAAAGCTATACATAAACAGGAAACTGCAATGATCTGTAGAATAAAGGATGGACTTCAAAGCCATAGATAAATAGGAAACTGCCATAATCTGTAGAATGAAGGATGGACTTTAATGCCGTAGACAAACAGGAAACTGCCATGATCTGTAAAATGAAGGAAGGACTTCAAAGCCATAGTTAAACATGAACTGCCATGATCTGTAGAATGAAGGATGGACTTCAATGCTATACATAAACAGGAAACTGCCATGTTCTGTAGAATGAAGGTTGGAGTTCAAAGCTGTATATAAACAGGAAACTGCCATGATGTGTAGAATGAAGGATGGGCTTCAAAGCTATACGTAACAGGAAACTGCCATGATCTATAGAATGAATGTGCCAAGAGGGTAATAAAAGCACAGGGTATGGAATAAAAATCAATGTGTCCAAAGCCAATATACCCTCTTCTCTCCCAGCCCATATCTTTGTCAAAAAAGAAGTATAGTAAACGGGACAGAAGAAAGTATAGTTGTGTACATTTACTATAAATGTAGATATTCAAGTGTATTCACTGTTGCAGTCATTACACTTGGATTATCCTGATGGCAGGCTACCCTCAGTCGGCCTGAATTCCAAAGTCTAGGTCCGGCGTCGGTTGCTGTCACCTCTTCCCTGACGTCAGTGTGCCAGGGGTATAAAAGATGCAGCCCACGCCATTTTCTTCAGTTTTTCTTGCCCCAGATGTCAGGTGCCCCCAAAAGGGTAAGCTAAAAATATGCCAATAAAACATGCATGCACCAAAATATATCATACCTTCATTTACATGCAAATACACCACATAGGTTGTATAGATTTGAGAAGTGAAGATAAGTTCCAGCAAAGATATGGGGGATGGTGGGTGGGTAACCTGGACTGCAACAGTGAATACACTCGAACATCTACATTTATGGTAAGTGTACACAACTGTACTATGTTCTTCCTGTTTCACTGTTGCAGTCATTACACTTGGGTTGAATCCCAAAGTTATGGTTGGGAGGCTGGAACTAAATAGCATTAGGAGTGGCTATGAGGCCCTGCAGAACTGCAGTGGCAAAGCCTGCCCTGGATTTAGAGTAGAGTGGTAAATGTAGTGCTTTGTAAAGGTGAGCACTGAACTCCAGGTAGCAGCCTCTAAAATGTCTTTGGTTGGTACTCCCCCGAGGAAGGCTGCTGAAGTGGCTGCTGCTCTGGTTGAATGTGGCCTAATGCCCTTAGGCACTGGCTTGCCATGTTGTGAAAAGCAGAAACAAATGCAGTGGCCTATCCACTTTGAAATAGTCTGCTTTGAGAAAGCCTTTCCTTGTGATCCTGCAGCATATGCCACTAGTAGTTGCTCTGTCTTTCTGAAAGCTTTGGTTCTGTTCAGGTAGAAGCGTAGCTGTCTGTGTATGCCCAAAGAATGCAGAATTCTCCCCCCCTTATTCTGTGGGTTTGGATTAAAAAGTAGGCAGGTGAATAGTTTGGTTAAGGGCCACACTGGACACTACCTTAGGCATAAATGTCGGAGTTGTCCTCAGAGAAACCCTGTCTGGATAAAAAATGATAAAAGGTTCCACAGCCATGAGTGCCTGTAGCTCTGAGACTCGTCTTGCAGAGGTTATTGCTAGGAGCAGAGCTGTTTTCCAAGATAAAAACTAGCTGTAGTGGCTGGCTCAAAAGGAGGCAGGGTGAGTTTTTCCAAGACATAATTGAGGTCCCATGCAGGTATTGGTGATCTCCTTGGAGGCCTTACGTTTTTGGCTCCTCTGAGGTACTGCCTTAACAAAGGATGTGAAAAGATTGGTGGCTCTGCATTGTAATGAGCCGAAATGGCAGAGGCATGAATTTTAATTGATGAAAAGGATAGGCCTTTGTCCAGCATCTCAGTTAAGTATTGCAAAATCTGAGGAATATTTGGTACGGCTGTGTCAATTCCTTGTGCCTGGTTCCAAGCACAGAATCTCTTCCATTTTCCTGCGTAAGATTTTCTGGTACTAGGCCTTCTGGCCTCCAAAATGACATACATCACAGCTTTAGTGATAGGTGCGTTTTGTATGACTACATTATCCGCCAGATTTAAGGTCTTGAGTTGGCTGTGCAGGATCTGATTGTTTTGTTGGGACAGTAGATGAGGTATTTGAGGCAAGGTCCAAACGGGGCATTGAGACAAGTTCCTTAGGATTGGATACCAGTACTGGCGGGGCCAGTCTGGGGCAATCAATATCATCTTTGGCTTCTCTTGTCTGACCTTTAGGAGTACCTTGGGGAGGAGAGGCAGTGGAGGAAAGGCATATACTGCTAAGCTTTTTCAGCTGAAAGATAGGGCATCCACTTTCCATGCTTGTCTGTGATAAGTCCTTGTGCAGAATCTTTTTAGTTGGTAGTTGTGAGGAGAGGCTAATAGATCAATATCCGGGCATCCTCACTTCCTTGTTATCATGCTGAAGACTTGTGGATCCAATTTCCACTCGTGGGGATCCATGAGGTTTCTGCTTAGTTCGTCTGCCAGAGTATTTATCTTTCCTGGCAGGAATTGTGCCTGCAGATGTACTTGGTAAGTCAAAGCTCTGTCCCACAAAGTCATGGCTAGTCTGCAAAGGGGGTAAGAATGAGTGCCTCCCTGCTTGTTTATATACGACTGTGGTGTTGTCTGTCTTTATCAGTAGTTGTCCTGGATGAAGTAAGTCCTTGAAGGCTGTCAGGGCATTCTGAACAGCTAGCATCTCTTTTTGATTGATATGTAGATGCATTTGGTTTGCGGACCATGTGCCTTGAATACATCTTCCTGCCATGTGGGCCCCCCAGGCATAATCTGATGCATCCATTGTTAATGTCTGCCTGGCTGGGGGTAAAGTGAATGGTTGTCCCTTGTTCTGGTGACAAGCCTTCGCCCACCATCGAAACTCCTGATGCAGGCAGGGAATGAGGGTAATTATTGTTTCCAGGCTGTGGCAATGTTGAGCCCAAACACTTTTTAGGTATCATTGAAGTTTCCTCATATGCAGTCTCGCATATGGAATTAGTAGAATGCGGGATGCCATGAAGCCCAAAGCCTGCAGAATTTTTCTTGCAGATAACTGGGCCTTTGTTGCCAACAGTTTGAAATATGTAGTCAGTTGCCTTTGTTTGTCTGGCGTGAGATAAGCCATATGGGCAATTGTATTTAAGCTTGCACCCAGGAATATTATCTCTTGAGAGGGTACTAGTTTTGATTTCTTTTCATTGACTGTGTACCCTAGGCCTGTTAGAAATCTCTTTACAAATGCCAGATGCTGTAGTAGAATGTCCTTGTTCTCTGCTTGAATGAGGCAGTCGTCCAAGTAAGGATATATTTGTATTCCTCTTTGTCTGTAGAATGCAATTACTGGTGCCAGGCACTTTGTGAAGACCCTGGGCGCAGTAGACAAGCCAAAGGGCAGTGCAGAGAATTGGTAGTGCATTGAGCCAGCTTTGAATCTGAGGTATCTTCTGCATGTTTGTCTGATTGGGACATGCAGGTATGCCTCTTTTAGGTCTAAAGTCACAAGCCAAGCCTTCTTGCCCAGTATTGACAGAAGCTGCTGTAGAGTCAACATTTTGAATTTTGGTATATCCAGATATGTGTTTAGAATAGATAGGTCCAGTATTGGTCTCCAGGTCTTGTCCTTTCTTGGTACCAAGAACAATCTTGAATAAAATCCTTGTCCCTGCTCTTGCTCTGGTACTGGTTGAATGGCCCTCATGTCCATGAGGGATGAGACTTGTTTTTGTGCCTCTGCCCATTGATGTTTTGGCAGGTCTGGCCAACCGTTTGTCCTTGGCAGGGTATGGAAGTGAAACTTGTAGCCTTGTGACACTATGTCTAGGACCCATTTGTCCTGGGTTATTATGTGCCAATTTTGAGAAAAAAGTGCTAGTTTTCCCCCTAAAGGTGCTGCCAGAAGATAAGTGTTTGGTACAGGCAGGGGGAAGTCATTGGGACTGTTTCCTGTATGGCTATGATTTGTCTTCTGCACTTTTGGAGGTAGAAGCACCCCATTGTTTAGATCTGTACGAACCTTGGGGCTGGGATCTTCCTCTTGGGTGTCTGTATCTGCCCATTCATTGTCTGTCCGACACTGGAAAGGAACAATTCTTTGTAGGCCAGTGTCTGCTAAATCTTGGAGGCTGTACCTGTAAGAAATCCTTAACCGTTTGCATAGATTTAGCTTTGTCCTCCATTTTCTTTAAAACCTCCTCTGCTTTAACACCAAACAAGGTATCATGCTGTAATGCAGCATCTAATAATTTTGCTTTGACATGGTCAGGCAGATTTTGTGCCTTTAACCAAGCATGCCTCCTGATGACAGAACCCGTAACAGCGGCCCTGCAGGAGACCTCCAAAGAATCAAAACCACATTGCAAAGTATGATTTCCAACTTGCTCAGCTGCATGCAATAAATCCTGCATTTCTTTGTTTCCTGCACATTCAGAATTTATCAACATTTTCTGTTTAAGCAGTAACATAATATATTACTGATATTTGAGCATATGAAACTGACAATTTAAAGCCCTTATAGCCAAGGTAGCAGAGGTGTAAATCTTCTTCCTCCATCTGTCCAATGCCCTAGAATCCCTGTCAGAGGGGGTAGGGTTTTTTGCAGTGGATGTCTTGATCCCTTTGGGACCCTGAGAGATAGTTTCTGGGTCAGCAGCAGGGTTTTTGAAAAGGAATTTATGAGAGTCAGGAACCCTGTAGTACCTGACTGGCTTAACAGGAGTTGGAGGTAAGGAGTCAGGGGTCAGACTGGACTCTGAAAATACATCATCTACAATGTCTAACACAGGTGGAATAGCTAGGGGCCTGTGTTGTGGGAGTAAAAGGAAGTCTCTGAGCCTTTTTTTAGATTCTGAATATTCTTGGCTCTCCCAGTGGAAATGTTCCCTCATGGTATGCAAGGTTTCCCCAAAAGAGTAATCCTCAGCAGGAGAGGCTGAAGGGATAGATTCTTCAGCATCAGAATCCTCATAGGGAGGAAGAGAGTATTCCTGATCACAAGAGGAATCAGATGAAATGGAAACCTGATCTGAATATTCATATTCTGTCTCTTGCCTCTGCCTCTTATCAGGAGGGGAATGGGAACCCCTGATCAAAGTAATTAAATCTTCGGCCATTTTGAGCATCTGTTTTTGGGCATGGAGGCCTGACCATGAGGTTGTTGTACTTGTTTCTTTAGCTTTAAAGGTGCTTTAGTCTTTGCCTTTGTAGCTGGAGTCGCTTTAATGTATAATTGAGTAGGTCTAAAAACACCCTCAGAAGCCGATACCTGCTCAGCGGCTCCAGACCCATCTGAGGGAATAGTCTCCGAAGGCCCAATACCTTGAGTTTCCAGCGGCCTAGGCGGCTCCACGTGGGAGTCTGTAGTGGTCTGCGGGTCCAAAGTAGCGGGTGTCAGGGGCTGCAAAAGCACCTCACTGAGAACCGGCGAACCGGCGACTGGCTTAGAGGAAGCCTCGTTGTCGGTTTTAGACATCGGATGCCTGTCCTTTTCCTTTTCTTTGCGTTTCTTGTGAATTCCGGTAGTCAGATGGCTATCCAACGGCATCGTGTAATTAAATCTTCTGCCAAAATAGTGAACTGCAAAATTGTACCGACACTTAATAGTGCGTTGGTTAAATCTAGCACAAAACCGACAACTAGCCACGTCGTGGTCAGAGCCTAGGCAAGGAATACAGTAAGAATGAAAGTCCTTATGAGGTATTTGCTTCCCACAAGAAATACAATTATTAACTTTTTCTGACATTGGTCTAGAGCAAGAAAAAAGTTTTCCCCAATGGGGTACTTAGTTTTAATGAAGACTCTGGATCTGAAATTCGAACACGAAAATCTCAGGAGTCGGCCGTTTGGCACTTGCGAACTGCTTCTGCTTTGGGCACTGCACGGCAAGAAAGACTGAAGAAAATGGCGTCGGTTGCATCTTTTATACCCCTGGCGCACTGACGTCAGGGAAGAGGTGACAGCAACCAACGCCGGACATAGACTTTGGAATTCAGGCCAACTGAGGGTAGCCTGCCAGCAGGATAACCCAAGTGTAATGACTGCAACAGTGAAACACGAAGAACATCAAACCGTTCTAAAGGCTTATACTGAAAAGAGAATTATGTATCCGTCTGGAGTTACTCAATGGCAGAGATGTGAAGGAATTCCAAAGCCTTCCCTCCTCTTTTTGCAATAGATATATACTTCATTGAAACAAAGTCAGTCAGTTAGATATTCAGATTATTTATTCTTCTTTTTACTGTGATACTTGAGCTGTTCATACCTGACCTTTTTAGCTGCCAAGCTAAGACAGGCAGACAGACTTTGAAAGAGCTTTGCTTGAGGACTAATAGGCACATTCTCTGAAAAAGGAACTAAAATATATATACACGCATGCATGCAAATATATATACATACATACATGTATACATACATGCCTACATGTATACATATATTTCAAGCACAGGCATTAAAACACTTCCAGCCTGCCAATGTACCAAAACAGTTGTTCCCAAAATAGGTGTCCAGATTCTTATTAGAAATATCTAAACTATCACTTGCTGTAATATCATTTAGTGGTCTATTCCATGTATCAGCTGTTCTCTCAGAGAACCAATAAGCACACTTCTCAGTCCTATAAAATTTTCTGCATAGGTTGTCTGATGATTCTGTACTACTTTTTGTTAACCCCAGACATTCCCAAAGGAAGTTGCCTCTAAATGCCTGTATACTTGAATAAAGTCTCCTCTTAAATACGTATAAGAGACTCTGTACAAATTCAAATATTTTAGTCTTTCATAATAACTTAAATTTTCACATCCGTGGGTGCCCTTAGTATATTTCTGATGTCCTCTTACCATTTTACTGATGCTTGTTTTATTATAAGGTTTCCATATTGTCATTCCATACTCAAGTTTGGGTCTAATGTGACTCAAAAAACAATGACTTCATCATTTCTGACTTCCTAGACTTTATAGATCTTTTTATACAACCTATAGTTTTATAAGTATCATTAACCAATTGGTTGATATGATTGGAAAAAGGTGAATCTACCTATATACCCATGTCCTTTAACGAATGTATAGTTTCAATCACTGCATGCTATATTAAATATTCACCTTTCAGTTTATAACTCCCAAATCTCATATGTTTAGTTTTTCATGTATTTATCACCAAATTAGTCTCCTGTGCCGAAATGGTCAATTTAGACAAGTTCTTTTGCAGACATGCCCTTTCTGTAACACATGTAATCAGTTTACCCAATTTCAATTCATCTGCATACTGACTGTAGAACACCTCAGATGAAAAAGATAGAGCTGAAAGACACAATATGAATAAGTATGGGCTAGGCCAAAGCCCTGTGAGACACTAACTGTAACCAAAAATTTCACCTGTCCAATTGCTGTATGATACTTGCCATGTCCTATTTGTAAGCCATGCAACTATTCATCTTATCAAGAGTATATCGATACCTAGTTGTTCTAATTTATTCATCAGTGTTTCGTGTATGACCCTATCAAGTGCTGAAGTTAAATCTATATAAATAATATCACAGCACAAATCTTCAGTTATAGTTATTATATTGTTATACAACATCATGTTGCAGGTGGTAATCAATCTATTTTCAACATATGCATGCTGCTATTTGGTTTCAAGTCCCAAACCTTCCAGTTCTGACAATAACTTATCCAACATTACCTTCCCCATTATTTTTCCACAACATAAGAGTACCTTAAGGGTCTGTATGTCTCTGGGTTTGTTTTACTCCCCTTTCCCTTAAAGACATGTTCCTAATCTTGAGAAATCTTCCCATATTATACAACCTAGTAAGTAAAAGATATAATGGTACTGCAAGTTCTTGTTGAAGTGTTCTTGGGTCATTATTACTAATTCCGTCTCCTCCCTGTGCTTTGTTTGGATTCAGTTTGCATAGTTTTTTTCAATATAATCCAGTATGATTTCAGTATCTGAGGTAACCCGGATGTCACTAGGACAACTTATCACCTCCTTTGTAGAGTCAAACTGTTTTGCATAAGATTTTGTAAATATATCTATAATCCGTTGTCTCTGAGAATAAATGTTAGAAGCCATGCACAGCTTATCATTTTGTTTGTCTTTACTCCTTCCACATATTATATATCCATAAAATGGTTTCTATTATGCTCAACATCTTTATATATATTTTCTTCAAATGTTTCTTGATCTTGCCTCACACTATGCTTAATTTGTTTGTCCAGCTTGTTTATTTCAGTTTATTAAAGTTGTAGTGCGACTTCTTTTCCATTGTCTCTTATCTTAATCAAATATTTTGTTCTTATAGAAATATACCTTCCTAATATGTGCCTAGATCCTGGTGTTAAACTTTATTATTATTGTTGATCTAGCCTATAACTGCGGTGGTGGTGCTGTGGTAGCGTTGTCACCTCACAGTAAGATGCTGTTCGGTTCGATTCTCAGTTAGAGCGTCTTCTACTTGGAGACATGCGTAAATGGGTGTACCTTTGTTGAAGGTTGTGCGTCAGAGCTGGCAACTCGGCACGTAAAAATCTACTGCCAATCATTAGCGGGCTGGAGTTCCGCTGTGGCGACTCCTAACCGGGAAAAGCTGAAAGACACAACATTGTTGATCTAGCCTGATGAGATTTTTAATGCCACTATTAATCTAGTCTGTTATAATAAGTTTCAAGGTCTTCCAGATTAAACTGGTCAAGCTAATAATCCTAATAAGAAGTCCCATGGCTTTGCAAATTAAACTGGTCAAGCTAATAATCCTATCGTTTCTGGAGTTGGCAGTAGGGCCATCTTTATGGAATGGTATCACCAGTGTGGTATACCATAATAACACTTTCACTACATGCTATTTTGTGTTGGGGGGTGGTTGAGAGATACAGGGACTGTAAAACTTTGAATAGTTGTCTCAGGAGTGGAATTTGTGTTAAATTTATTTGCTAGTGTATTGGTAATGTCCTTTGGGTCCAAGTAAGTTTTGCTATTTAGTTGGAGTTCTGTACACTGTTTTGTGTTATTTCAAAGTATTATAACATAACTAAAGAGAGATTTGTAACTGCCCTTGGCTTCAGATTCCAACCTGAGTCCACGCGACATTATTTCCTAGAAAATGGTGATCACCAGGAAGCCTGATAACTGCTTCATAGGTGCCAGGTTAGAATTTGTGCTTATATTTTGCTGTTAGTGAAATGTCCTCCGCTGGTCTGTAGGATGACGTTGGTGATCAAGAAGAGGAGGAGGAGTGTGAAAGCAGTGCCAAGGATTAAATGGTGGACATTAAAAAGGGTGATTGTGAGGTGGAGTTCAGGGAAGAGTTAAGGCAGGCACTGGGAGGCAGTGAAGAGTTACCGAATAGCTGGGTAACTACAGCAGAGCTAGTAAGGGAGACTGCTAGAAAGGTGCTTGATGTGACATCTGGACAGAGGAAGGAGGACAAGGAGACCTGGTGGTGGAATGAGGAAGTACAGGAGAGTATACAGAGGAAGAGGCTGGCGAAGAAGAAGTGGGATTGTCAAAGAGATGAAGAAAGTAGACATGAGTATAAGGAGATGAGCTGCATGGCAAAGAGAGAGGTGGCGAAGGCTAAGGATAAGGCATATGGAGAGCTGTATGAGAGATTGAACACTAAAGAGGGAGAAAAGGACCTGTACCGATTTGCTAGACAGAGGGACAGAGCTGGGAAAGATGTGCAGCAGGTAAGGGTGATAAAGGATAGTGAGGGAAACATACTCACAAGTGAGGAGAGTGTGTTGAGTAGATGGAAAGAGTACTTTGAAGGGCTGATGAATGAAGAGAATGAGAGAGAGAAGGTTGGATGAGGTGGGGATAGTGAATCAGGAAATGAATCAGATTAGCAAGGAGGAAGTAAGGACAGCTATGAAGAGGATGAAGAATGGAAAGGCTGTTGGCCCAGATGACATACCAGTGGAAGCATGGAGATGCTTAGGAGAAATGGCAGTGGAATTTTTAACCAGATTGTTTAATGAAATTTTGGAAAGTCAGAGGATGCCTGAGGAGTGGAGAAAAAGTGTTTTGGTACCTATCTTTAAGAATAAGGGTGATGTGCAGATCTGCAGTAGCTACAGTGGGGTAAAATTGATCAGTCACAGCTTGAAGTTATGGGAAAGAGTAGTGGAAGCTAGGCTAAGAAGGGAGGTGATGATTAGTGATCAGCAGTATGGTTTCATGCCAGGAAAGAGCACTACAGATGCAATGTTTGCTCTAAGAGTGCTGATGGAGAAATACAGAGAAGGTCAGAAGGAGTTGCATTGTGTCTTTGTGGACTTAGAGAAAGTATATGACAGGGTGCCTAGAGAGGAGTTGTGGTATTGTATGAAGTCGGGAGTGGCAGAGAAGTATGTAAGAGTGGTACAAGATATGTACGAGGATAGTGTGACATTGGTGAGGACTGTGGTGGGAGTGACAGATACGTTTAAGGTGGAGGTGGGATTACATCAAGGATCAGCTCTGAGCCCTTTCTTGTTTGCAGTGGTGATGGACAGGTTGACAGCTGAGATCAGACAGGAGGTCCCGTGGACTATGATGTTTGCAGATGACATTGTGATATGTAGTGAGAGTAGGAACCAGGTTGAGGAGACCCTGGAGAGGTGGAGATATGCTTTAGAGAGGAGAGGAATGAAGGTCAGCAGTGCTAAAACAGAATATATGTGTTTAAATGAGAGGGAGGGTAGAGGAATGGTGAGGATGCAGGGAGTAGAGTTGGTAAAGGTGGATGAGTTTAAGTACTTGGGATCAACAATTCAGAGTAATGGTGAGTGTGGAAGAGAGGTTAAGAAGAGAGTACAGGCAGGGTGGAATGGGTGGAGAAGAGTGTCAGGAGTGATTTGTGACAGACGGGTACCAGTAAGAGTGAAAGGGAGGGTCTACAAAAGGGTAGTGAGACCAGCTATGTTATATGGGTTGGAGACGGTGGCATTGACAAAAAGGCAGGAGTCAGAGCTGGATGTGGCAGAGTTAAAGATGTTAAGATTTGCACTGAGTGTGACTAGGATGGACAGGATTAGGAATCAGTATATTAGAGGGTCAGCTCAGGTTGGACAGTTTGGAGACAAAGCAAGAGAGGCAAAATTGCGTTGGTTTGGACATGTGCTGAGGAGGGATGCTGGGTATATTGGGAAATGGATGCTAAGGATGGAGCTGCCACGTAAGAGGAAAAGAGGAAGGCCTAAGATAAGGTTTATGGATGTGGTGAGAGAGGACATGAAGGTGGTTGGTGTGAAAGAGCATGATGCAGAGGCAGGAAGAAATGGAAACAGATGATCTGCTGTGGCGACCCCTAACGGGAACAGCCGAAAGAAGATGATAATTTTGCTCTTAGTGAACGAAGGAACAGAGTGCATGGATTCTTTACTGTTCCTGATTGGGCAGTGAGTGTCTGCATTAGGAACATCCTGACTGATTTGGTTGCTGTTCAAGGCATCTACCAGAAAAAGGCTGCAACAAGCCTAGAGATCCCTGCAACATCTGGACAAGACTGTTGATCACCAAAGAACCTGTGGTCTTCTTCTCATCTTGGGATTGGTGCTACTGTTTTGCTTCTAATGACAGAAGAATTAAAGAAGCAGTGTATCTCAACAGCATGAAGCTGTGGTGAGACCAGCACTAGTAGTAGCCAGACAGTAGCCATTCAGGTGAATCCCTGTTTTTCTTCATTCTTGACAAAGTTAATGTTTTTCTTTTCAGTAAGTACTGCTTGATTAGCTGCTGTCTAACCTAACTTGTGAATATCTTCCTAATTACTTCATCCATAAATCATCATGATCTACTTATTAGTTTCCCGTTAAGTGTTTGGCAGTGCCCCTGCATAGAGGCAGACACCTTGAGTTGACATTTTTCCCTGTAAAAGCACTCTTGAACTTTCACCAATACCTAGTTGCACAAAGGGCTGCATTAGTGAGAAGCACTGCCCCCAGAGTTGTAAATCAGACACTCCTGACATTATTTTATATTGTCTATAGTCTAATCAATAAAAAGGGCCTGTTGCCATGGATATGACTTTCCCACTATCTCCATTACCATTTTGTTGGATGTGGTCATCCTGAGTAATATAGAAACTGCCTCATGTTTACTGACAACCAACTAATTCTCAAACAAACTGATATGGTATGTGAGAGGTGCACTTATACAATATAACTGGAGGCAAAACTCTCACATAAAAGCACTCCTAATGTCACTCAGGTTTCAGTAGTACACATGCTGCACCCATCACACACCATTCAAAGAAGACAGGCTCACATATATTGAGGCACTTAAATGTAATCTTCATAAACCACAAAGACCTCCTAGACAAAGTACACATAACAAATACCCTGAGCAGCCTTGAATGCACTTTTTCAAAACAACACCCACATCAGCATATTTAGCCACATCTGATGGAGTTGCTTCTAAGCCCATAAGGTAAGCCACCATGCAACCCAAAATTCTGGTCATTGGAGACTCCATTAGGGGACACACTGATGTCCCCCACATCAGGCTGAGTAAGGAGAGAGTCGCGGTCAGTTGCTTATCAGGGGCCAAGATCCATCACATTATGCAGCCCTCAGGTCATTGGACTACAAGTTCCAGTATGAGTCAGTCATAGTCTAAGTGGGAGTAAATGACCTGAGACATACCTCCCTAGACTACATGAAGAGAGAGACATCATGGAGCTCTCAGAATATGTGTCCCAGGCTGGTATGAACCTAGCATTGAGCAGCATTTTTTTCTTTTTTAATTTCTCCATATCTTTTGGGTTTCTAATACTATGATGGGAATGCACCCCATTCCTAAGTCAAAGTACAATTAAAGTTCAATGAAATTAGTATTGTTTTAGTCTTTGATGTCAACCAAAAGTGCTCTTCGCAGCACCCGCAATGTGCCCAGTAATGACTCCTTCTGCAATTCATACGGAGTTACATGAATTGGTAACATATCTAAATACGATTGTAGATTATTTTTCTATAAGCCTCATTGCTCCTACTATTATTGGTACTGTCTGAGTATCTTTCTTCCACATTGCTATTGTTTCTGCCTGCAGATCCTGATATTTTATTACTTTGTGTCCCTCTGTATGCAAGACACTGTAGTCACTGGGTGTGGTGATTTCAGTGATCTATGCTACTTTTGTCTTCTTTTCTTGGACCACTATATCCGCTTTTCTAGCATCTGTCTTTGAACTGTTGGTAATGGGTGGTCCCATGTGATATAAACTTCATTTTCTACGATGGTTTGTGGTTCATGTTTCCAGTGTTTTTCAGTCACTTCAACATACCATAATGTTTGCACAATCCCCAGTGCAACAGTCTTGCCACAGTATTATGCCTTTCAGTATACAGTCTTTCTGCCATTAGTATGTCACACCCAGCAATGAGGTGTGCGACTGTTTCCAATTCAGTTTTACAAAACTTAGACTTTGTAAACTAACGTGTACGTGACCCACTATCTTGGGCCACCAATATTAACCTTTCATCTCTTGGTTTGAATTTGCCTCTCCTCAACCATTCCTGCATTTGTTCCTGATCAACATGAAGTTCTTCCAGAAGTTTTTATACTTGCAAATATATTTATGCTTTTTCCACATTTCTTGCCTTCTCTTTATATTCTTTCTTTTGTTTTTTGGCACATTCAATTGCTGCCTGATTTTTATCCAGTTTGATTTCCATTCCTGCTTGATGCTGACATGCTTCTGCTAAATTAAGCAGAGAAGTCATCTTTGATTTATTCTCCTCATGTTTCAAAAGTTTCACTATGTTTGGGTCTTGTAAGGTCAGCAGACGTGTGCAGTCCCATGATTGCAGATCTATACATGTAATCAGTTTCAAGGAGGCCCATCCCTCATTCAGAACAGGGAATATATAATCTTGGTATGCACTGATTTTTATAAATCATTTGGTGAGCATGAAGCATCCTTCTTGTTTTCCTATCTATTCTATCCAACACATTTTCGGGCCAGTCAATCACTCTAAAACTGTAAGTTAGGATAGGAAGAGCAAATTGGTTTATAGCTTGAATTTTGTTCCTAGATGTCAGTGCTGTTTTCAGGATTAATTTAAGTCTTCTGAAATATTCCTTACTAAGTTTTATTTGCATTTGTTAATGTTTTATTGTTGATTCTTCATCAGTTCCCAAGTATTTATACATCACATTCGTGTCCCAAACTGATGTTTTCCTGGCGTTGCAGTTTTCCTGCCTTAAAGGTTGCTTTTGCACATTTATCAAGACCAGATGCCATTCTTATATCATCTGAAAAAGTTTTGACAATTTACAGGTGTGCTTTCAGTTACTCATCTGATGAGCTATACAGTTTAAATCATCGACAAAGAGAAGATGGGAAGTCTTTACAGTTTGTTGTTTTCTAGGAGCCAAATTATAGCCATTGCCTAAGATGTTACGTAGACAGCTTAATGGGTTAAGGGCAAGGGAGAATAGCAGTGGTGACAAAGAGTCACCTTGGAATATCCCCCTTTGAACTTTTATCCCTGGGATAATAATTTGTCCTTTATCATGGCTTAATTGCAAAATGGTCTGCCACTGTTTCATGGTCATTGTAATATAGTCGATCAGTGCAGTGTGTATCTTATACATTTTTAAGCACTCTTTTATCCATGAATGTGGGATACTATCAAATGCTTTTTTGTTGTCAATCCATGCCATACTTAGATTCTTCCCCTTTTTACAGTTCTCTACTATGACTTTATTTAACAACATTGTCAGAAGGCAAGTTATTGGTCTATAATTTTTAAGCTAGCTTGCAGGTTCACTCTTTAGTATGAGCATTGTTTTTCCTGTTGTTAACCAGATTGGTGTCTGTTCAGGGTGTGCATATAAATAGTTCTTACTCATGGCTAAATTTTCATGCAAAGATGTTAATACTTTCAGCCAAAAATTAGGTACTGCTTCTGGGGCTGGGATTTTCCAATCAGAGGCTTTTCTTAACTTTGTTTCAATCTCTGTGGATATTACTTCATCCCATTTCATATCCTGTACCTTTGAACCTCTTATTCTTTCTTTAACTTCTTCTATCCATTTAGCATCTTTGTTATGTTCCACAGGATCTTCATAGATACTTCTCCAAAATCTATCTATTTCTTCTTTTTTTTGTGGTATTTCAATTCCTTTTACCCTATTTTCCAGTTGTCTATAAAACTTTTTTGGATCATCAATAAAATGCCTATTTTGTACTTTTCCTTTATAGTTATCTTCATATCTTTTAATTCTTTCTGCCTGCGCTGAACTTTTTAGTTTGTTATTTGCAGTAGTGCTTGATAGATCCTGGTCTGTTCTAATACTGTGCATTGCTTTTATCACATCTATCTTTCTTAGTATTTTTGTTGATCTATTCCCTCTTCTATTGTCTTCTAATAGTGACACCTCTTGTGTTAACTGCTTTATAGTTTTCTCTATTCGATATTTCCATGATGGTATTCAATTTTCTCCCCTTCCTTTCCTTCAGTACCCTGTGTTCTTGTGGTAGAACTTTATCAGTTATTAATTTAGCAGCACGGTAATATGTCCTGTTTACTTCTGTTATATCACATGGATCTCTATGAACAGTCCTAATTACTGTGTTCATTTGTTTTATCAGACTTTTAACTTTTGGGGGTTTATTAACCTTCTGCAGTCTATTTCTTTCATTGATCTTTATATATCTGTCTATTAAATCAAGCAACTCTTCTCTTAGCTTATTTTCTTCCAAACTGAGAGCACATCCCTTGTTTTCCAATTCCTGCGGACATTCTATAGAAGATTCTATAGCATCTTCATGTGGCACATTCTCTTCAACTTTGTCCTGTACCATCCGTTGCTCTATCATCTGGGAACTCACTGACCTATCACTCCTCAACATTGACTGCATCAGAGTTTCTACAGTTTACATTCTACAAGGATGATGCCGTAATAAGAAAAGAAGATGACTGACTTTAATAACTGAATTAGTTTCTGGTGTCATTCTGAGGGAGTGCAGTATTTGTCAGCATAGAAGGAGATCATCGACAGACTACACTGCTTTGCCAGGGATGGTCTGCACTTCTCCTCTCTAGGCTTTTGAATATTCGTTAAAATATTGTCCTCCCCACAGTGCCTGTTTAGGCAATGCCAAACTGAAAGTACTTTTGACATAGCAAATCAAAACCAACAAAACATAAAGGTGTCTGTGTGGTCACTAAGCCATGCGGAGCACACTAGCAATGCAAGGCTGTGATGACCCTCCATTGGACCAGTAATCAGGAAGTCTCAATCCTCACCACTGGCACCTGTGGGGGGACATTCACTGGGAGGATAATAGGTGCACACACAGTATTTCCAGATGTAGCTCTCTGCATCAAGTCCAGTTTTCCTTAAGAGCACACAGAGACCGCAGTCAGTCCAGGGCTGGTTTCTCCCTCTTCCTCTATATCCTCAGTAAGACTCCCCACTGGCACAGCTATAGAATTGAGATCTCAGCTGAGTGACCGAGCCAAGACCTTCAGCACCCCCTCTGTCCAACCAGTACTTTGAGTCCCTGCTCACACAGTGTCAACAAATAAATGTGCAAGTGCTCTCAAAACTTAAATATCTCTACACAGATCAGCCACAATGAAAGGTTTAAATATATTTAATAATAAATAATAAAAGAATAAGACAATACTAAATATATATTCACAGTGACATCAGAGTTTAAAACCACAGGAAATATTTAAAATAACATTGCAGTATAGGCTCACACAAATAAAGAAAAACATCTAAACTAAGCTTCACTATATTCCTGACTGAATCTAAGAGAATTATACTGTTCCCTAGAAATTTACATACTATAGAGCAAGGCAGATGTGATGAATGGTTCTTGTTGTTGTCAGGTCCAACACAGAATGCTCTGCCTCACTAAGAGACTTCTCAAAATAATATCTAAAATATTACTGCTGGGATAGTTTGCAGAATGACATCACTTCTTATCACCTGACTTCTGATTCCCAGGCAAAGCCCGCACTGCTGGAAGCTAGCAATATTTACCTGTAAAAAATACTCAGACAAGGGCTTTTGCTCAAATCTGTGGTAGGTGCTGAAAGTCATAAAAAATGCATTCCTTCATGCTTCCAAAGTAGCAGTTAGTTCACCCAAAAGACAGTACAGAAAGGTTTTTAGTACAGACTCTGTGTCTCTAGTTGCACTGAAACCTGAAAGATAGCCTCTTTATGGCCTAGCCTATAAAGTAATTTAATTTCAAATATTTTTCTAAAGTTTGCTGGACTGAGGTTAACCTCATGTATTCCAATTTCCATTGTTAAAATATTTACATTTAAACAGTTACAACAGTGCATTTATATTTCTGTTCTCTTCCAGGAGTACACACTGTGGATACATTTTAAGCATAATCACTTTACAAATACCTTTTCAACACAAATACCTGTACAGAGCAGTTTGATATGCACATGACATACAGTTCTAATACACTGGTAATACAAGCATCTTATATGAATTAGTTTGATATTCACAAATGACATATAATATATATTATTTGCAAAATTCCAGCTAGCTGTGCTGGCAGTACCTAAAGTCAAAAAACTTATTACCTCAGACCGCAAAGCCTATATCTGATCTTGTTAATCCTCGTTCATTCCTTACATATGGGTCTCATTCATTCCTTACGTATGGGTATCAGTTCCGACCTCGGAACTGTGCCGGCCATCTTCCAAGCTCGCGTCAGCCATAAATGCTCCAGCTAAAACTCTTACCCAGAACTCCCCTCTCCCTGTTACCTCAGATTTTGTTTGCTGCGTTGCCATTAGGTGTGTCAAGCTACATCCCTTGAGCTAAGTACAATATTTTGTTGTCAGACTAGTCTAAAACAACTTTTTCTCTCAGAAAACTTACTAAACTGTTTGCTCTTACCTTATCGCATTTAGCGACTATCGTTTCTTTAGTTTTTCTTCCTATTTACTTCTCCCTTTTTACCGTGAGGTAATTTCTTCTTTACCATTGTTGGTAAACCCCTTTCTTCTTCATTAACTTCGGGTATTTTTCGTACCATTGTTGGTACCCTTTCTGATTTCCTCCTTTCCTATCATGGCAGATAAAAAAGGTAGTCCAGGATTTAAGAGGTGTTCAGATTGTGGACATAAATTACCTACATCAGATGCACACTCTCTGTGTGTCTATTGCTTGGGTGTGCCTCACTTATCAGTTGATCCGCCCTGTGGTATTTGTAAGAACTTCTGTAACAGGACGTTGATTGAGAGGAAAAATAAATTGTTATTGAAGGGACTACTCAAATCACCCTTTTCAGAGGCTATTTCTGGGTCGGAGGCATCAACCCCTCCAAGATCCCATAAGAAAAAGACTGATGATCATACAAAGGCCAAGTTTTTGCCTTCGTCCCTGGCTGGAGACTCCCACCAATTGAGACCCAAGAAGGCTAAGCTTTTTACTTCGGATCTGACTCTTTTGGCTCCAGCGCTTTCGGTGCCTAGATATTCGGCACCAAGGCCATCGGCGCCATCTGTGATTTCGGCACTGTCTAGTGTAGCCTTTACCATATCAGTACCGAGGGGCTCCTCGGTTCAGACTTCTCCACCGGCACCAACTGTCCAGTCGGTGCAGACTTTAACCACATCTGCTCCGACATCTCACCCGGAACTGATGACTCAGTTATTGACACAGATTTTTTCGGTCCCAGCCTCGGTACCAGCAATCACTTTGGCACAGACCTTATTGTCGGTGCAGACCGTGACTTCGGCACCGATGCTTTCCTCGGTGCAGACGCCTGTAGTTTAGTCCCGAGCTTGTCCCATCTTTGGACAGACCTGTCTCTCCCTCAGCCGTGTCCGTGAAGTCCACTAGAAGCCTTTATGAACACGGCGTATTGCGTCTTGTGCATCAAGTGATTCTGGACAGAGGCATCCCACCCCCTAGGACCTATCCTTTCTTGGGAGGTGATCACCCATCGCCAAAGTCCCCTTCTTATTCTCCTCCTTCATTGCCTTTGAAGCCCCTTGATATAGCACAGTCTTCCCCCTCTATGGTTCCCTTTATGGACCTCACTAAGGAACCGCAGTTGCCTTCATGGCAGGAGAGTTTTGCTATGACCCAGGATGACAGCTATGGCATGCATAATTTGGTATTTCACAGCCAACTGGGGACTCCAGGTCAGCAGGCTGAGCCACTTAGGGGAGGGGTGACCCCTGTCCTGGACACTCACCCCTCTTCAGGTGACCAGCCTTCCAACTAGTGGAGAAGGCTTTGGCGTCTGCTGGCGATACTGTGCTGTCAAGCTCCCCACCCTCCTCTGGACCGCTATGTACACAAGTCGCATCTAGCACACACCGGGCGCAAGGGCCTCAGGATGTACTCCCACAGGAAATCCATTTTCCATTATCTTCCCCAGCTTCTCCCTCTGAGGAAGTTCATCGAAAAAGCTTGTGCAAGTGGAAGCACATGGACTCCTCAGAGGAGTCCCTTACTGAAGGCACAGACTTTGATGATGGGGAAGGGTCCCCTTGGTCACCCTCTGAGGTATCCCTTGGTGATAATCTTAAAATCCTTAAAAAGAGAGGTGACTGGTAGCCCTCTAATCTGACCTCTGAAGAGTCTGTGTTCCTGCAGGCCTTTCGCACCCAGCCCCCTACCTCCTGGGTTTCTACACCTGCTGATGAACTGGTTCTGCTCTTCGTGCAGCATGCGTGGAAGGCTCCTGACACCATTGAGGCCATTCCCCAGAGGCCAGATAAAATGTTGTGCCCTCCCGCTACTGATCCCCATTGGTCCAAAGGTCTTCCTGTGGATGCTCAGGTGGTGGCAGCCGCACCCAAGAAGGACCTGTCGGAAGAAGAAAGCCAGACTGTCCCTCCACCCAACAAAGAGTCCCGGGCTCTGGACAGAATAGGGAAGTGTACTTTTGCATCAGTGACCTTTGCTATTAGGTCCCTGAATTATATGGCACATTTTACCAGGCTTCAAAGCGATTTAATTAATGAGCTCTCTGAAACTTTGGCTGGAGCTGTGTCTGATGAGGTCCGTGACAAATTTGCCTCTCAGCTGGCCACCATTGAATCAATATCTAACTCCTCCATGGAACTGATATCTCACGCATCAGAAGGAGCAGCTAGAGCGGCGTGTTCAGGCATTGTATTGAGATGACAAGCCTGGATGCACTTGTGCAATTTCGTGGGACCCTTTAAGGCTTCCTTTCTCAATGCTCCCATCGAAGCCTCTTCATTGTTTGGACCCAAAGTTAAAAGCACACTGGCCAGATGTGAACAGGACAGTAAGACCCTTTCTGCCATAGTTGTCCGTTATTCTTCCCCTCAACGTACTTTCTCCAGAAACCAAAAGAGTGGGAAGATATGGTTCAAGAAGTCTCAGGGTCCTTTCCGTGACACACAGGCCAAGTTCTCCCCTAGAGGCAGAGGGGGAAACTCACAAGGAAGATGCCCCTTTTTGGGCAGAGGAGGTCCGCATAACCAGGGTTCCAGGGACTCTCTTTCTGGCCAATCCTACAAGCGGTCCTGAAGAACGGCCCAACTCCTTTCCTGTGGAGGTGGTTGGGGGTCGTTTCTTCTTGTACCCTTCTGCCTGGCTAACCATCACCACAGATTCTTGGGTACAAAGGATAATAACCAGAGGTTACCATATTCCCTTCGATCTTTGTCCTGCCCCTTCAACAAACCTACCCGACATTCCACCCAGTCAAAGGGAAGAAGCAGTATTAGAGATAGCAAAGCTGCTAAGAAACAGAGTCATCCAAATAGTCCCCTCCAGACCAGATAGGATCCGGATTCTACTCAAGACTAATTCTGGTGCCAAAGAAAACAGGGGACTAGAGACCAATTTTGGATCTCAGTGTGTTGAACAAGTTTGTAAGAGTACAAAAATTCCGGATGGTCACAATACAGTCTATCCTCCCGCTTTTGGAAAAAGACGATTGGATGTGCTCTATAGATCTTCAAGATGCGTACTACCACATAAAAGTGGACAGGCCATCAAGAAGATTTCTGCACTTCCATGCAGGAGCCAGTCACTACCAGTTCAGAGTACTGCCCTTCGGACTCTCTGCAGCCCCAGTGTGTTCACAAAGTGCATGGCAGTCATCACAGCCCACTTGCGACTACAAGGATTCCAGGTGTTTCCATACCTAGACTGGCTCATTTCTGCCCCCACCAGACATCTATTGGAAGAAGCCCTGGCATACTCACTCCTGACTGCAGAAAGGATAGGCATAACCATAAACTGGCAAAAATCCAATCTCACCCCATCTCAGTCCATAGAATTCGTAGGGGTCATCTTGGATGCAAAGAATTGCAGAGCATCCATTCCAGAGCACAGAATTCTAAGGATAAAGCAACAACTGATCCCAATCCTTTCAAGGGAGAAATCCACAGCTCACTCTGTCCTACAGCTGTTGGGTTCCATGGCAGCCTCTATCACCCACTGTTCCCCTGGCCAGGTTTCATATGAGGCTTCTACAATGGCTACTGCTCACCTAATGGTATCCTTTTCAGTATCCTCTTTCAGCCAAGATTCAAGTAACTCCCAGGTGCAAACAGGATTTAAATTGGTGGACGACCCATGACCTGTCACAATGGTCTCGCCCTTTCTCCCCCCAGCAGCCCAAAGCTACAGTGACCACGGACGCTTCCCTGATGGGATGGGGGGAGCTATGTCAGGGAGAGACAGTCCAAGGCACTTGGTCCAAACCGGAGGCCCAACTGCATATAAATATTCTAGAGCTGAGGGCGGTGCTTCTGGCGTTGTAAGCATTCCATCCCCTGCTGCCGTCCGAGACTATTGCAATACAATCAGACAACATGGCGGTGGTCTGGTACATCAACAAACAGGGCGGAACCAAATCTTAACCCCTTTGTCGAGAGGCCATGAGGATATGGCAATGGGCGATGGCTAACAACTGCTTTCTTCTAGCAGCGCACATTCCCGGGAATTCCAACGTGATAGACAGACTCAGCAGGTGCATTCTACAACCTCACGAGTGGTCCCTGAATCCCTTGATAGCGGCAGAGATCTTCCACTGCTGGGGCCGTCCTTGCTGCGACCTCTTTGCATCCCCGACCAACTACAAATGCAGCAACTACTTCGCCCTGATTCTCCCTTTGGGACAGTCACCCAGAGACACACTAGTCCACGATTGGCCCTCAGGTCTTCTTTATGCATTTCCACCTCTCCTCCTCATTCCACATTTATGAAGAAAGCCCGTAGGTTGAAGAGCAAGATGATCCTCATAGCACCGTATTGGCCTCATCAGATTTGGTTCCCCTTCCTTTGGCCTCACTTGCTAGATCAACCGTGGATTCTCCATCCAACCCTAGGGTTGATCTCCCATCCACAGAATCTGATTCATCCCAACTTGGACAGCCTGAAGCTCACAGCTTGGCTCCTCCAGTTCCCTTGATTGCCAGGCAGAATGATCTTTCTTTACCAGTACGGGACATTCTTACTGCATCTCATACATCTTCCACCAGAATGACTTATCTAAGCAAGTGGAAAAGATTTACCTGTTGGCTGAAAGAAAAGCAAGTAGATCCCTATTCAGCACCAGTGTCAATAGCACTAGAATATATAGCCAATCTATTTCAGTCAGGTCTGTCGGCCTCTACCATTAGATTTCATTTGGCTGCAATATCTAATTTCCATGAGGGTGTCCAGGACTCCTCTCCTATGTCACACAAGTTATGCAAGACCTTCATAAAAGGTGTGAATCATCTGAAGCCCCCTTTTAAAGAGTCTATTCAACCATGGAACCTGACATTAGTTCTACAAGCTCTGACAATGCTTCCTTTCGAACCAGTTTCTTCTTGCAATCTCAAGTATTTGTCATGGAAAACCTTGTTTTTGGTCGCCATTACTTCTGCCAGATGAGAGGTAATGGGGGACAGAGAGACACAGGGACAGTAAGGGGGAGGTTGACAGTTTGACAGTAACCAACACACATTTACTTTGCAAAGTGGAAGTGGATAGGGAAGGGATTCATATCACATTAAAGAAGAGGGGTTCACATCTAGCCATCAAGTCAGTCATTGTGCCCTGTTGTCTTCTCCTCAGGCCAATACAATGATGGAGTACAATGCCCCAGTTGGGATGTGTCACCGACACCAAAGTTCCTTGGAAAGAGGATAAAGGGTCTAAGTCATATGTCAGGGTCTTAAACAAATGTCATATGCTGCCCGATGAAAAACTCAGCTCTATTCTATTGTCCGCCCGCCTACTCAGAGTGATCTGTGCCCCTGGAATTAATGGACATGCTCCACTGGAAAAAATCATCCATCTCAGAAAGAAAAATCCAGAGAGAGCCACGACAAGAACGAGAACAAAAATCAAACGTGCTGGATAAATAGGGTGGGCGTGCTGGGACAGATTCATAACCAGGCTCACTACACTCTGGGAACAAATCCCAGTCCATGTAGAGCAGAGCCTCCTCATGATCTCTAGAGAGAGAAATCTTTCGGTGGATGGGAGATCGGATTTACCCCGGGGGTCATCTGTGTCACTACTGAAGAGAGGGCACAGTAAAAAACCCCTAAAGGGCATAGTATTCTCATCTATGGGGGGTGAGCCACACACCACACACTCTGGCTAGGCTTATAAATGCCCTAGGGCAGATAGCCTAGTACAAACCTATGAACCTATGTATCTCTGAACTTCAAGCATTATGCATCAAGAGTCCATACTTGATTTTTCATAGAGATAGAGTGTCTTTGAGAACTAATCCTTCCTTTCTGCCAAAAGTGATTTCTGAAATGTCCATTAACCAAACCATTGACTTGCCATTTTTTTTCCCCAATCATTCAAACAAAGGAGAGTATTGCCTACATGCCCTAGATATTCACAGGCAAATTTGCTTCTACTTGAACAGGTAAATCAGCCCAGTTATTTCTGGCCTATTCTGGTCCTAGATTAGGATGTGCTGTTGCTATGGTCACATTGGCTAGATGGTTGAAAGACTGTCACCTTCATTTATAGACAAAGTAACACTCCATTGCCGACTACCATAAAGGCTGATTCGACAAGGTCGGTAGCAACATCTGCTGCCTTCCATGCCAGAGCTTCTTTACATGACATTTGTGCAGCTGCAACTTGGGCTACGCCTCATACCTTCATCAGTCATTACAAATTGGATTTGGCCTCCAGGGAAAGAGCATCTTTTGGTTCTATGGTGCTCAGGAATGCCCTTCCATGAGAGCCTCCCAGGAATAGATGTAGCTGGGGACTCTGCCCCATACGTAAGGAGTGAACAAGGATTAACAATATCAGATAAAGAAGTTATGTCTTACCATAACGTTCCATCTGTATTGTTGATCCTCGTTCAGTCATTATGACCCTCCCTCCTTCCCCTTCCTGTGGCTTCTAGTGGATTTCACCATCCAGTTCTTTTAGGTCATTTGACCAGAGGTAGCCTCTACCTTCTTTTGACTTGCAAACTCAATCTGAGGTAACAGGGAGAGGGGAATTCTGGCTAAGAGTTTTAGTTCGAGAGTTTGTGGCTGACGCGAGCTTGAAAGATGGCCGGCTTGGTTCCGAGGTCAGAACCGATACCCATACGTAATGACTGAACAAGGATCAACAATACAGATGGAACATTATGGTAAGACATAACTTTCTTTTCTCCACTCTCCAAACCAACCACACCACCAATCCCAAACTATTTTGAAAGACATCTCATCTCTCCTCATCCCAGGAAAAAAAGAAAACCCTTGCCCCAACTAAGATGCCTCTGACATGGACCTAGCCACCCAATTTAACTCTTTCTTCATAGAGTCCATTAGCAAGCTAACATCGCCCTTCACCAACACCTCAACAACCCCTCCTCAGTGTGCACCCATCCCTTCCTCACCTAGTATCCCTTGCCCCCAACCTCTACTTTTCTCTATCAGTTCTATCTCTATATCCACCCTAAAAAACTTCTAAAATTAAAACCTGGTTCCAGTGCCCTGATGAAATTCCCTCCTACTTCCTAAAAGTAGCCACAGAAACCATTGCTCTCCCTATTAGCATACTAATTAATCAGTCTGTCTCAGAAAGCCATGTCCCCCATCTCTGGAAGAAAGCCTTTATTATTCTTCTCCATAAAGGTGGCAATAATAATGACACCCCAAACTTTCGCCCTATTGCCATCCTATCCCCTATTTCTAAGCTACTCGAAAAGTATGTACACCAACAACTCTTACTCTACCTCATCAATAATCAGCTTCTTACCCCCACACAACATGGCTTTAGACCAGATCATAGTACCTCCACTGCCCTCCTCTCCTTCCTAGAAACAATCAACAAAGCCCGCGACTCTGTCCACTTTATGTCCACTCTTTTCTTTGATCTCTCTAAGGCATTTGACACTATTTCCCACAACCTCCTTCTTTCCAAACTCTCTAAACTTAACCTGTCCCCTTCCTCTACCCAGTGGTTCTCAAGCTGTCTCACAAACAGGCAACAAGCAGTTAAATGGAGAAAAGCTACCTCACCCTTCCTTAATACATCTACAGGCGCCCCCCAAGTTTCCATTCTAGGCCCCCTATTATTCAACATATTCATAAATGATTTCTTCCAAGCCATTTGAAGCAGAGGGAGTGGTTGGTCCACTGATAACCTTTCCAAAGCGGAATCTGTATTCCTGGAGGCCTTTGGGTCTGGTCCAGCTACCTCCTGCATGACTCTGTCCACTGATGTGCTCATTGATTTGATCTCTAAGCAGGCATGGAAGGAACCTGACACACTTGAGCCAATCACCAAAAGACCAGGCCAGATTTTGGCACCACCTGCAGGAAAGGAATTTTGGAGCAAGGAAGTTCCCATAGATGCCATGGTTGTAGCAGTGGACAACAAAAAATAACTTGTGGAGCAGAGTTCTTCTATTCATCCCCCTAACAGGGAGTCTTGGCATTGGACAGATTTGGGAAGCATGTGTATGCTTCAGCAACATTTGCACTCAGATCGCTGAATTATTTGGCGCACTTCAGAAGATTACAGAGGGATCTGATTAAAGAATTTTAAATCTCCCTCTCAGGCACCAGTACTCCTGAGGCTCAGTCTTCTGTGGCCTTGCATTTGGCTGCCCTTCAATTGATCACTAACTCGTACATGAGGCTTATCTCCCATGTGGCTGAAGTTACCTCAAAGATGGTAGGTTCAGGCATTTCTATTAGGATGCATGCCTGGATGCACTTATGTGACTTTGTGGAGCACTTCAAGTCTTTTTTCATCAATGCTTCCTTTGATGGAAGCTTTTTGTTTGGTCCTAAGGTTAAGGACATACACTTTAGGTGCGAGCAAGATGGAAAGATCCTCTCTGCAGTAGGTGTAGGTTTTTCAACTTCTCAAAGGACCTCTTCCAGGAATCAATGAGAAGTCAGAAAATGTGGCTCAGGAAGTCCCAAGGTACTTTCCAAAATCCACATGGAGATAGTTCCCCCAGGGACAAAGGGGGGATCTTGAATGGAAGATGTCACCCACTTGGCAGAGGATGCCTGCAGAACTAGGGATCCAGAGATTCCTTCTCTGACAGACCCAACCAGCACTCCTGAAAGGAGGCTTGATTGTTCGCCTCCTGAGCAATCGGGGGGGGGGGTCGTTTATCCCTGCACCAGAGAGCCTGGCTAGACATTACAAAACAGACTTGAGTGCAGATGATTATTTCCAGAGGTTATATAATTCCCTTTTTTCCTTCCACCTCCACCTGTATGGAAAATTCCCGATGTCCCACACAGTCAGAGGAAAGCAGCAGAAATAGAAGTACAAAAGCTGCTAGAAAAAAGAATCATTCAAGAGGTCCCACCAGGCCACATAAAATCCAGAACTTACTCAAGATTATTTTCAGTGCTAAAGAAAACAGGGGACTAGAGACCGAGTTTGGATCTTAGCAGTCTGAGCAAATCAGTTCAGCACACCAAGTTCCGGATGGTTATGATTCAGTTCATTTTGCCCTTTTTGTGCAAGGACAACTGGATATGCTCAATAGACCTTCAGGATGTCTACTATCATATAAAAATGAATAGACATTCCAGAAGGTATTTATGCCTCCGTCTGGAAGACAGTCATTACCAGTTCATTGCACTGTCCTTTGGCCTCACCATAGCCTCCAGGGTGTTCACCAAATGTATGACAGTAGTAGCAGCTCATGTGAGGTTGCAGGAATTCAAAGTGTTCCTGCTCCTTACTGCCCTGACCAGGCATCTACTGATAAGAGCTTGTGACCAGGTACTCCAAACTTGCTCCAGTCTAGGGATCACCATAAATTACAACAAATCCCAGCGAGAACTGACTCAGACATTGGAGTTCATAGGAGTGATTTTCAGCACAGTGTCACTGATAGCTTTGCTTCCTCTCTCAATAGTACAGACTATCAGATTCCAGGTCAGAAAGATTTTTCACAGTTCCACAGTCTCAGCCCGATTGATCCCACAAGCCTTGGGATCAGTGTCAGTGACTATAATTCTAGTTCCCTTAGCAAGATTTCACGAGAATTCTTCAGTGGATGTTAGTGATGCATGTCTGCCCAGATAAGGATTATCCAGGCATGCAAAAGATACCTTTGGCCTTGCAGAACCTGATCTGATCGAATCTACCACCAAAGGTATCTTTGGTGGTGGATTCGATCAGATCAGGCCTTGCAGAACCTGATCTGATCAAATCCGATTCGATCAGATCAGGTTCTGCAAGGCCTTCATTCTCCCTCACCCCAAGGCCATAGTGACCATGCACACTTCCCAGATTGGGTGGCAGCATACCTTTCAACCTGGAAACATCAAAAATCTGGACAAAGGCCCAAATCTGTACGCTGATTAACATAAAATTTGCATACATCATTATATAACCCCACCCACTCCGATGGAATTGTGGGATACCAACTTTTAAACGCAAACTGAAGAACAACCAAAATATGATCATCAAACACAAAATAAGCAGAAGAATAATAGTGTTTTATTTATATTAATATTTGAACTTGTACAAAACTAAGCTGCACTTCAGCCTTCTTCATTAAATAACAGAAACTATAAACCAGAACAATGTGTGTGTGTGTGTGTGTGTGTGTGTGTGTGTGTGTGTGTGTGTGTGTGTGTGTGTGTGTGTGTGTGTGTGCGCGCAACTTGTACAATGTACACACACCTAAATGAGATTCAATGTCCTCCCCTTCCTTCACCCAATTTTTCTAAACACCTTTATTAAATTATCACTTAAGACATAAACAAACATATATTAACAGCAAACCATATTAACATTTTCCCAGTTACATACATTAATTTGCACATCATGTCTTTTCTTTCCTTTTATCATCACTCCAAAACATAAATTGCTTAATGCCTGCCTTCCATAAACCTCACTCATTCTCCTGATTATTCTACATGTATTGTTCCCACAATTTCCATTTATTTCTATGTAATTTGCTCCTTCTCTTTCTAAAGGTTTCTCTTCCAGTTACGTTATCTCTCTCTTATATAATATTCAGCACTTCAAATAAAGTTGGTTTAGACGTTGATTTCCATTTTCTAGTAATTGCTTTTTTCTGCAGGCAACAGAATTAAACTTAATGCCTAACTATGTCTAGACAGTCCTGATCCCCTGCCCCAGGCCCAGCTCAAAAGAACCAGTTCCTTACTTAGAGCCAAAAATATTTCTGACAAGAGTCTTCTATAGGGGATTTTTAAAATATGCCAACTAATTACACTCTCAAAACATATGTGCCCAGTTATCTATTCTTTCCCATCCCACACCCAACATTTGCTGTCTACCCAAGGAAAAAATTCTTTGAAGTTAGCTTGAGGTATAAAAACATGTATGCAAACACTTCCATGCAAATATCCTAATTTTTCTGCACTTTGTTGCATACTTGGGAGAAACACATATGTCCTCCCAGGCTCCCACTGTTCTCTTCTAGACTGCTTTTCTAGTCTCTTCCCAATCTTTTCTAACCTCCTCTAATTGATTATAGTTATCATGCAATATTTTCAGTAGCTGTAGGAGAAGATATATAGTGGTAACAACAAAAATTCATGCATGCATGTCATGTTAGAGCAGTGTCTGTACCACTGCACACTCTCCATGTCTGTACCACTGCACACTCTCCATATGATAGCCAGTTACAAAAAAAAAAAAGAAGTGCATAAATTAGACATTGCATCAATTTATAAATTATCAGCTTCACTACATATCAAACAACAGCAAGCCTATGACAGAATACCAAATGTCAGCCATTCCTACGAACAGAGAAGTTACAGGCACTCAAAATGAAAGGGAACAAAACAATTCCTTACAATTAAATATCCTCAATAGCAGCAAGACTCTCAAGTTAACACCTACATTACAAAGCTGGCTAGATCCACATTAGTATAATCCATGTAGCAGACGCTGTAATCAGAGGTAACGCACAGCACAGTATGACAGACCTATGTGATATATAAAAAAACCTTCACATTTTACTATTAAACAGACAACTATCTGAACTTTAACCAAAAAAAAGTAGCCCTAGGCCCTAACTATGGCATTTTACACACACACACACACACACACACACACACACACACACACACACACACACACACACACACACACACACAATTCTTGTTAAAGGAAAGCAGTTCAGCTGTACATTAAGCAATTTCCTGCCTGCTGTTACAGTAAAAGTAAAAAGAAATCACAGTTCAGCCATTAAAGTAAAGGCAATCTCTTGCCTGCTGTAACTGTTGCAGTTAAAGAAAGCACAAGCACCGTTCAGCTATTAAAGCAATCTCCTGCCTGCACTAACTGTTACAGTAAAAGTATAAAGAAAGCACAAACACCATTCAGCCATTAAAGTAAAGGCAATCTCTGCTCTAACTTGTTGTGTCTTTCGGCTTTTCCCAGTTAGGGGTCGCCACAGCGGAACTCCGGTCCGCTAATGATTGGCAGTAGATTTTTACGTGCCGAGTTGCCAGCCCTGATGCACAACCTTCAACGAAGGTAAGCCCATTCACGCATGTCTCCACATAGAAGACGCTCTAGCTGAGAGTCGAACAGGACAACATCTTACTGTGACGCGACAACGCTACCGCAGCACCACCACCGCAGTGCAATCTCTGCTTAACTGTTACAGTAAAAGTATAAAGAAAGCACAAACACCACCATTCAACCATTAAAGTAAAGGCAATCTCCTGCCTACCCTTGCAGTAAAAGTAAAATGAAAGCACAAGCACAGTTTTGCCATTAAAGTAAAAAAAAAATTAAGTAATGTCTGTTAAAGTAAAAGGCATCCTGCTCTTGCTGTTTAAGTAAAAAGAAAAGCAACCATTCAGATTCACACCCTCCCCCAAAAACAGTAAAAGGAAAGCACAGTAGTTCAGCAGCCATAAATTACGTAATCTGCCTGCCATTGAAAAAAATGAAAGCACAAGTAAAATACACTACAAAATTCAGTAAAAGGCATCCTGTTATGCACAGTTCAGCTGTTAAAGTAAAGGCAAGCAGAGTTCAGCCATTAAAGTACATTAAGTTATCTCCGTCACAACTTAGCAGAGTTCAGCCATTAAAAGTACATTAAGTAATGCCAGTTAAAGTAAAAGACTTCCTGCTCCTGCTAAGTAAAAAGAAAAGCACAGTTCACACCCACCCCAAAATATCTGTTACAGTAAAAGGAAAGCACAGTTCAGCTCTTCAGCCGTAAATTAAATAATCTCCTGCTGCCGTTGCAGAAAACTGAAATAACAAGTAAAATACATGCTTACTTACACTCTATAAATTCAGTAAAATTCAGTAAAGGCACAAGAAGAGTTCAGCCGTTAGTACATTAAGTTCTCCCTCTCAATCGCAAGCAGAGTTCAGCTGTTAAAAGTACAGTAACTGAAACTAAGTAATGTCCGTTTTCCATTAAAGTAAAAGATATCCTGCTCCTGCTATATAAAAATGCAGTAAAGGCACAAGCAGAGTTCAGCCGTTAGTACATTAAGTTCTCCCTCTCAATCGCAAGCAGAGTTCAGCTGTTAAAAGTACAGTAACTGAAACTAAGTAATGTCCGTTTTCCATTAAAGTAAAAGATATCCTGCTCCTGCTATATAAAAATGCAGTAAAGGCACAAGCAGAGTTCAGTTGTTAGTACAATAAGTTCTCCCTCTCAATCGCAAGCAGAGTTCAGCCATTAAAAGTACAGTAACTGAAACTAAGTAATGTCCATTTTGCATTAAAGTAAAAGACATCCTGCTCCTGCTAAGTAAAAATGCAGTAAAGGCACAAGCAGAGTTCAGCCGTTAAAAGTACATTAACTTTAATGACCGTTTTCCATTAAAGCAAAAGACATCCTACACCTACTTTTAAGTAAAAAGAAAGGCATAGTTCACACCTTCCCCCAAAATAAGTAAAGAAAGCACAGTTCAGCCATAAATTAAGTAATCTCCTGCCTGCCATTGAAGAAAAATGAAAGCACAAGTACAATACACTTACTTACATTCTATATTCAGTAAAAGGTAGTAAAGGCACAAGCAGAGTTCATCTTCAGCCGTTAAAGTACATCAAGTAAAATCCCCTTAAAATAAGACATCCTGGCCCTGCTCCTGTCCTGCCAAAAAGAAAAGCACAGTTCATAAGACAGTAATTGTGTCAGTAATCACATTGTAGCTGCTGTTTTACCTGGAGAAGGAGGAGCTGAGCCGCGGGAAACTTGCAGCCGTTAAATAAGTAAAGCTGCTTTTTTTTCATGCAAGGAGAACCCGAGCCGGGGAAGAAGATGTGCAGCCATAGAAGTCTGTAGAAGCAGGCATCATTGTGCATGCCCTGCACGTGATTACGTCAGGAGTAAACAAAATTAAAAATAAATAAATAAATAAATAAATAAAAACCAGGAAATTCGGAAATTAAAGGGGCCATGCAGGAATTCGTAGCACCCCAATATTTTGCCCTCAAAACCGGTATTTACCAAGAAATTCGGTACAGTTGAGAGGTATGGTGTGGAGCACTTCCTGGGAAAAACAGTCCAAGATATTTAGTCCCCTGAAGAGGCCAACATGCATAGCAATGTCCTAGAAATGACAGCAGTGCTTTTAGCATTGCAGGCCTTCCAAGACTATCTCCCTTTTCTGACAGTTGTGATTCACACAGACAATATGTCAGTGGCTTGGCGCAGAACCAAACAAGGAGGAACCAGGTCTTACTCCTTGTCTGAAGAAACTCTAAGAATGTGGCAATGAGTGATCTCATCCAACCAATTTCTGATAGCAGTGCACATTCCAGGGAAGTCCAACATGGTAGCAGTCAAATTGAGTAGGTCCATTCTACTACCTCATGAGTGGTCTCTCAACAAGAAGGTGGCAGAAATTTTTTGCCAGTGGGGCCAGCCTTGCTGCAATCTCTTTGCATCTCCCCTAAACAACAAGTGCAGCATTTTCTTTGCCCTAAATCCCACACTGGGGGAATCACAGAGAGACGCTCCAATACATGACTGGTCCCCCAGTCTCATATATGCATATCCCCCAACTGCCTTGATCCCCAAATTTCTGCAGAAAGCTTTCTGGTTGAAGACCAAAGTCATCCTCATTGCAACTTACTGGCCTTTACAGATTTGGTTCCCCTTTCTTTGGTCTCATTTAGTCTACCAAACTTGGATTCTGGATCCAATTTCTGACCTCCTGTCTCACCCGATGGACATGATTCACCCAGATATCTCAAACCTAAAGCTGACAGCATGGTTTCCCCACTTCTGCTAATAGCCAGACAATATAGGTTCTCTTCCCCAGTCTTTCATATACTTCTGTCTTCTCACAAAGCTTCCACAAGAAAACTTTACAGAAGTAAATGGAAAAGTTTTTTTTTGGCACATCAAAGACATATTGACCCCTTCTCAGCTGCTGTACATAGTATCCTTGAGTTTTTGAAAAACATTTCAGTGAAGGAGCTAGTTCTTTAACTGTTAAGAGTTCAGCTAGCTGCCATCTTTAATTTTCACATAGGAATTGAGAATGCCACTCTGGCTTCATCAAAACTTTGTAAGGCCTTCTTGAAAGGTACCCTTTTTTAAGACCTCCTTATAAGGCTCCAACTCCTCCATGGGACTTAAATTTAGTACTACAGGCCTCATTTCATTCTCCTTTTGAATCAGCAGCAAAATGTAACTCCAAGCTTCTGGCCTGGGAGACTATATTTTTTGTAGGCATCACCTCTGCTAGAAGGATGTCAGAACTCCAAGCCTTATTTTCTAAACCTCCCTACTTGATTTTTCATAGGGATAGGGTGGTATTACGAACCAATCCTTTAATCTGACAGTTTTCTTTCCAAATTTTACAAAGATGAATATATGTTACATTTATTGAATGTTCATAGACGATTATGTTTCTATTTACATAGAACAAAGGACATCAAAAAACCAGATCAATTATTTGTTTCCTTTGCGGATTCTAAATTGGGTAAGCCAGTTACAAAGGTAACTCTGGCTAGATGGCTTACAGGTTATATATCATTTGTCTGCAACAAGCTGGGTCTGTCCTTGCCAAAACCTTTAAGAGCCCGTTTACCCAGGTCCATGGCAACATCTTCTGTATTTTTATCTAGGGCTTCCATGGACGATATATGTGCAGCTGCAACTTGGGCTAAGTACCAGTGACATACACTTTATTTCAACTACTCAACATAGTCAATATATGTCCTGTTGTAAAGTGTAGTCTTTGAGCTTAAACCAACAAAGACAATATTTTACAAAATAGAGTTCTACCATAACATTTCTGAATTACTTGTATAAAGCGAAAGTACATTTGTCTTTTTGGTAAACTGACAACATAGATCTGTTAACTCATAGAATGCAGTTATACTGAGATTAATTGATGTTGATTTTTCTGAATATAACTAGTTTACTTTGCTAATACTGTGACCAAGTCTTTTATTGCAAAATATGATACATGTTAGAAAATCAGGTAAGCAACATACATGGCTACAAGATAATCTACAAAGTATAACTTTCTGTAACTAAAGAGACGCAACATTTGTAAATGAGGAAACAAAGGCTTTACCCAAGTACCTACATTAATTATTTGGTAATGAGGGCACGTTGCCAAAAAGTTTGCTTCTACTTTGCTGTATTCACCTGTCCCGGGTTGTACTACAACCTTGTTCTGTGCTGAATTTGTCCAGGTCACTGGTAGGTGGATAGCTAAAAGGTAATGACAGCTCTGATTAGCAAGCAGGAACAAGCAAGACTAGCACTGTCTGAAAAATGCATTGCAAAGGATTTACCAACTACAGCACTAAGATTTCTTCAACTTACAGTGTCTAGAAAGTATAGATGAATACAAGGCCTTTTGCCATAACAGTAGATCTTGAGGACAGACCATTATGGCAATAAATGATGACATTTGAGTTTACCTGCCTTATGAATTTTCTTTCACAACCAGGAATTTCCATCACAAGTGCCTCATTCCATATGAAGACTAGTGTTGGTCATGTGTCAGTGTTCACAAGTGTTGGTCGTGTGTCAGTGTTCACAAGTGTTGGTCATGTGTCAGTGTTCACAAGTGTTGGTCGTGTGTCAGTGTTCACAAGTGGTCGTGTGTCAGTGTTCACAAGTGTTGGTCGTGTGTCAGAGTTCGACAGAACCATGATAGGTGAGAAAGGGACTCTTATAAATCCAGTGCTGTTAGGAGTTTTCCTCAGTCCTTTGACCTTTATCTACCTCTTATAATGACTTGTGATTGCTGAAGGCTATTGTCCTTTAGTCCTTAAACAAGTAAACAATATATTAAAACTACAAAAAAGCTATGTAATATAGAAGTGTAATAAAAGAGTATAATTATTATTAGGGGGTATGAAAAGACAGTAGTTCCACTGCTACATGGATGTCTCTACAATGATCTGCTGTTGTGACAAGTACCCACATGAAAAGCAGAACTGTATGCTTCAGGGTGGGTGACTTTAACAGTAAATCATAACGTTTGTGTAAATACTCATTTACTCCACTCTTCTCTATGTTCTAATTAGTAAAAAAAAATGTTTATTATAATACTGGATCAGGATGGAGGTCAAGGTTTAGAAGCTGATTCCCACTACAATCTCCAACCTTCTCTTGGCCAATTTTGTTCTTGCTATCTCCCTGGCTGTTTTTTGAAATATACTTCTAAAGACTATTTTACCTAGGGGAAAAAAATTATGCATGGTTTTATTGTATACCCTGATCTACAATGTGGATTTGTTCTGAAGCTGTACTATGGGAAAGTGTCTCCCCATCTCTGCAGTTTTACCTGCGGCAACTGGGTCTATAGGGGTTCACCCTCTTCTCCACAGCTACCTCCTCTATACTACATACAGTCATGGTGGCAGGCTAGTGAAAGTTAACAGGAATAGGGAACAATCAGTCCTGGCTTGGCTGCTTTTTCTGGCAAGCATCTGTGTCATAATCATTTGAATCTCTGTTGTATTGCCCTGGTTAGAAAGACTCTCATTAGCACTGAAGCTATGACTGCCTCTAGAAAGGTTACCACAACTGAAGGGATCATGGAGGATTTCTTGCAGTTTATTGTTATTCTCACTGACTTAAACAATACCGTGGTTTGTGTCCTAGCAATGCTGACATTATAAAATTGCCTCACACCATAGACAGGGTTCCATGTAGTTCTGGCATATAAAAGTGCCTTAAACCTTAGACAGGGCTCCATGGAGTTCTGGCATATAAAAGTGCCTTGCACCTTAGACAAGGTTCCATGAAGTTCTGGCAAATAAAAGTGCCTTGCACCTTAGACAAGGTTCCATGGAGTTCTGGCATATAAAAGTGCCTTGCACCTTAGACAAGGTTCCATGTAGTTCTGGCATATAAAAGTGCCTTGCACCTTAGACAAGGTTCCATGGAGTTCTGGCATATAAAAGTGCCTTGCACCTTAGACAAGGTTCCATGGAGTTCTGGCATATAAAAGTGCCTCGCACCTTAGACAAGGTTCCATGGAGTCCTAGCATATAAAAGTGCCTCGCACCTTAGACAAAGTTCCATGGAGTTCTGGCATTTAAAAGTGCCTTGCACCTTAGACAAAGTTCCATGGAGTTCTGGCATATAAAAGTGCCTCGCACCTTAGACAAGGTTCCATGGAGTTCTGGCATATAAAAGTGCCTCTCACCTTAGACAAGGTTCCATGGAGTTTTGGCATATAAAAGTGCCTCGCACCTTAGACAAGGTTCCATGGAGTTCTGGCATATAAAAGTGTCTTGCACCTTAGACAAGGTTCCATGGAGTTCTGGCATATAAAAGTGCCTTGCACCTTAGACAAGGTTCCATGAAGTTCTGGCATATAAAAGTGCCTTGCACCTTAGACAAGGTTCCATGGAGTTCTGGCATATAAAAGTGCCTTGCACCTTAGACAAGGTTCCATGGAGTTCTGGCATATAAAAGTGCCTTGCACCTTAGACAAGGTTCCATGGAGTTCTGGCATATAAAAGTGCCTCGCACCTTAGACAAGGTTCCATGGAGTCCTGGCATATAAAAGTGCCTCGCACCTTAGACAAAGTTCCATGTAGTTCTGGCATTTAAAAGTGCCTTGCACCTTAGACAAAGTTCCATGGAGTTCTGGCATATAAAAGTGCCTTGCACCTTAGACAAGGTTCCATGGAGTTCTGGCATATAAAAGTGCCTCACACCTTAGACAAGGTTCCATGGAGTTCTGGCATATAAAAGTGCCTTGCACCTTAGACAAGGTTCCATGGAGTTCTGGCATATAAAAGTGCCTTGCACTTTAGACAAGGTTCCATGGAGTTCTGGCATATAAAAGTGCCTTGCACCTTAGACAAGGTTCCATGAAGTTCTGGCATATAAAAGTGCCTTGCACCTTAGACAAGGTTCCATGGAGTTCTGGCATATAAAAGTGCCTTGCACCTTAGACAAGGTTCCATGGAGTTCTGGCATATAAAAGTGCCTTGCACCTTAGACAAGGTTCCATGGAGTTCTGGCATATAAAAGTGCCTTGCACCTTAGACAAGGTTCCATGGAGTCCTGGCATATAAAAGTGCCTCGCACCTTAGACAAAGTTCCATGTAGTTCTGGCATTTAAAAGTGCCTTGCACCTTAGACATGGTTCCATGGAGTTCTGGCATATAAAAGTGCCTTGCACCTTAGACAAGGTTCCATGTAGTTCTGGCATATAAAAGTGCCTCGCACCTTAGACAAGGTTCCATGGAGTTCTGGCATATAAAAGTGCCTCGCACCTTAGACAAAGTTCCATGGAGTTCTGGCATATAAAAGTGCCTTGCACCTTAGACAAGGTTCCATGGAGTTCTGGCATATAAAAGTGCCTTGCACCTTAGACAAGGTTCCATGGAGTTCTGGCATATAAAAGTGCCTTGCACCTTAGACAAGGTTCCATGGAGTTCTGGCATATAAAAGTGCTTTGCACCTTAGACAAGGTTCCGTGGAGTTCTGGCATATAAAAGTGCCTTGCACCTTAGACAAGGTTCCATGGAGTTCTGGCATATAAAAGTGCCTTGCACCTTAGACAAGGTTCCATGGAGTTCTGGCATATAAAAGCGCCTTGCACCTTAGACAGGGTTCCATGGAGTTCTGGCATGAGATGAGCACAGATCTTCTAAAGTACTTAGACAGATGTACAGTTCTAGACTAGATAAATAAAAGACACATAAAGTAGCTAAACCCAAATGTTACAATTTACCATTACAGTGGCTTCCTCAAAGAAGATTAAACATTCCACTGAAATATGCACAAATTATTTGCTAGACATTAATAATTGGCTTAAACAATTTTCAAGTCATAGCTGCATGGGTCCTGTCCTCATCTATTTCTGTAATACCAGTGCAGCTCTAAAATTTCTGTAACTGTGCTGACTTGCCTGTTTTTGCAACACTTTGATTCAGCAGCAGTATGACAAAGTTGCATGAAAATGTGACAAAGATTTTAAAATATGTGTTAATGAAAAGGCTGTAGCATCACTTACAGGTTACCATCTGAAACAGTGCCACATCAGTCATCATGGTCATACCAAATTTATCACTATCCATTAACATAGACACTTTTTTTTCCTTCTTTGGGCTTTTCCCAGTTAGGGGTCGCCACAGCAGAACTCCGGTCCGTTATTGATTGGCAGTAGATTTCTACGGTGCCAAGGTGCCAGCCCGACGCCTGCCCTTCAATGAAGGCACGCCTATTTATGCATGTCTTTCGAATGGCACTCGACCGTGGGGAGAAAATGCAGACTCCACACAGAAGGCACTCCAGCCAAGAATCGAACGGGAGAACCTCTTGCTGTGAGGCGACAACGCTACCACTGCACCACCGCAGCTTTAAACACTAATTGTCTGAAACTAATGACCATAAACAATTATATAAATGACAGTTGTTTGAGTTCAGAGGCCATATTCTGTTCTTGCATATTACACTTTAGTACACAGAGTACTAACCAAGAAATTGCCACATAACCAGTTTCAAAAGTCTAACCCCTCTGTTCAGGCTTTTTAACAACTCACATCTAATTTCATATTTTAATTTGGGTACATACAGCTCTTTAACTAAAGGTGAACAAACTTCCTGTGATTACCCCATTTTATATGGCTATGTACTAATTCTGTATGAAAAGTAAGTTATAAAGCACAATTATTATATAAAATAGAACATGCAATTTAAAATACTGTTAATATGCTGACTATAAATTTCACTGCAAACTGAAAGGAGACATAGAAATTAAAAGAGAGTCATTGCACCATCTGTTGTAGTAGGTCATATGCTTAAGACATGTTTTGGAAACAGTGAACAAATTCTGTTACCTACTACTTTGAACAGTATAGATACGAAAAAAAATAAATAAATAAAACTACGTGAGAGAAGACAATGGAGAACAATTTCAGAAAATGTACATGTGTCTATTTCTGAAAATTGAAGGATCCTAAGTACTAATTCAAACTAACTAAATGAATAACTTTTTGACCACCTCCCCTTTCCTGAACTTTCTATGATTTCTACAGACCATACTCACAAATCGGACCTGTTTCTGATATATTGGAATCTAAAAGTCTAGTACAGGTTTGAACCACATTCATACTGGAAGGGTAAATCTGATCTCATATTGACATTTTGATAATATTTGCTACACATTTTCTTGACTAATTGCCTTCACTCTGAAAGACAATTACAAGGAGTGGAAATTCAATAGTCAGTGGGTTTGAGCAGAACATTACTGAATGTTGGTTAAGGTAATAAATGTCATTTAGCAATACATAGAGGGTTCAATGGAGGCACAATGCACTTGTTTCATATTTCTTAAGAGTTCTCTTATCTATATTAAGATTTCTGTTTGACATCTATATTAAAGGTGTATATATGACATTTAATTTGTAATGTATTGGGAACTTCTGTTATTCTATTAAAATTATCTGCATCCCATATAATTCTGGTAATAATGACAATGGATGCCTCATCTCATACCCTTTCTTATATACATTGGGAATTTGTGTTATTTTTAAAACAGTCGTTGTTAGTAACAGTGTGGTTACAGTAACTACTTGTAATTTTTCATTATCTTCAACAAAACGGTGGTGCTGCGGTAGCGTTGTCGCCTCACAGTAAGACATTGTCCTGTTCGATTCTTGGCTAGATCATCTTCTGTATGGAGACATGCGTGAATGGGCGTACCTTCGTTGAAGGCTGTGCGTCAGGGCCGGCAACTCGGCATGTAAAAATCTACTGCCAATCATTAGTGGACCAGAGTTCTGCTGTGGCGACCCCTAACTGGGAAAAGCCGAAAGACACAACAACAACATCTTCAACAAAACAAAGTTAAGTTCAAAACTGGCAGTAAGAATATGTTATTTGAGTCTGATCTCTACATGCTTCCAGTGTGGAGTTTGCATGCTATCCTGATCATGCAGGTTTCTTCCCCACTGTCCATCCTTTAGGCCTCTAACAAAATACTGTTTAGTTTGATAGACAACTTTAAATTGTCCTTAGGTTTGTATGAAATCAACATAGCACAGAGACACAGTGTGTGCATGTGTGTGTGTGTGTGTGTGTGTGTGTGTATGTGTGTGTGTGTGTGTGTGTGTGTGTGTGTGTGTGTGTGTGTGTGTGTGTGTGTGTGTGTGTGTGTGTATGTGTATGTGTGTGTATGTGTGTGTGTGTGTGTGTGTGTGTGTGTGTGTGTGTGTGTGTGTGTGTGTGTGTGTGTGTGTGTGTGTGTGTGTGTGTGTGTGTGTGTGTGTGTGTGTGTATGAGTGGGTGTGTGTGAGTGTGCATGAATGTATGTACAGTAAGAGTACCTGTCCTGCATAGACTACATTCTGGAGTTTGCTGTAATCTGGCATGTGGTTCACAGGTGAGGGCTCAAGACTCTTTTCAATATGTAGAATATTCAGGGTTGAGCACTTTAGTAATACTTGGCTACTGTTACTTCTTTTGATGTCCGTCTTTACTGAAAAATGTCTTTGATTCTTTGCTTGCATTAATCTTTTTAGGTGTACCATGTTTCACTGCCCTGCTTTTCTCCTGCCTGTTTTACCTTATTTATTTTATTTTATTTTATGTTATTGTATCCTTAAATTATTAGCTCCAACAGATCATACCTACTTCTTCCTTTCACCTTTTTCTCTGTGTACCTACCTGCCTGTACTAGTTGTAATTAAGGTTCTTCCTAGATCTTGTGTGATCTCTGATAAGTTTCCTCAGTTCTCATCTAAGTTACATATAAAATCTACTCCTCAGAATTTCTGTAGTATTCTCACTAGTTTATGTCTCTGTCACACATGGCATTGACATCACAGACTTTCAACAATGTCTTTAAGTTTCTCCATGATGATGAAGAAGGGTTACAATAGCGATATTTGCCACAGCCTTTTATGGTGGAGAATTCTTCCTAGAGAATATATATAAACATCCCTTGTGCATTTTTCATAACTGTTCTACTTTTTTAACAGCTGTAACACTACTTCTGAAGGGCACCTGTCACTGCACAAAAGAAACAGAAGCCTCTGCTTAGTTTCCAGTCTAAAATGAACCACAGTCCTTGTATACATTCAAATTAAGCCCTTTTTTCATGTTTATAAACTATCAGTTCTGAATCAGGCACATGTCTGCAGCTGCTGAGAATTATATTCATTTTCTTGTGATAAGATCAGAACTGTACTTACATCGGAGATCGTCTGTATAACTGGCTTGTTGGCACAGTTGTATTGCTGCTATAAATGCTGACTCTCTCTGCTTGTATGTATCCTTCTTTTTTTGAAGTCTTGCCTGAAGATCTTTAACGTGGTGTTGAAGTGAACTCACTTCCTGACTGCTATTTAGTTTTGTTGTCTCAAGATCTTGCCGGAGATCTTCAATCTGCTGAGCCAAATAATTTTTTGTTTGTTCTAGCTTGACTTTTTCAGTTTTTAGCCATTTTTCTCTTTCCTGTGCTTCTGTATATTTCTGCTGTAAGCTCTCAATGTTCTGATTTAGCAGAGATATTAAGTCTGACAGTATTTGCATGCAACATTGCTCGACATCTTTCATAAGTCCTGTAACAGTAATACTGTTACTGTCTGTTTCAATCTGAACAAAATACATTTGCTGCATCTGGTCAATGTTCGGCTTAAAAGATGGCAGGTATGTCGAGACTTTTTCAGTAACTAAAAAGGAGTCCAGAATGTTTAGTAAGGCTTCTCTTGCTTTTATCACATGGTCTGTTCTTCCCAGCATCAATAACTCAGAAGATTCAGGAGTTCCTATGGGATAGAGGTTTAGAGGTTACTACATAATTGATTGCCATACATTCTAAACAATAAAAAAAGTAGCACTGTTTATGATTAACCACCTGATTATATATGATAGCAAGTTTCACATGCTGTATTTATTCACTTTACTGACTTTTACTATCTGGTTGACAAAACGTAGTAATATAATGTGCTTTGTGAATTACATTTGGATTCATCTTCTCGTTTAAAATACTACGAACTTATTGAGTACTGAGTGATCTCTTCATCATGTTGATAGTAGTGATGTAATCTGATTACCTGATGAAGTCAGGTTTATGTATTCAACTCTATGGCACAGAGGGTAGAAGCCCTGACTTTGATCCAGGGGATTGATAATGAGTCTGTCTGAACAATATTCCCAATACCATAAAAAATTTGCTGAAATCCACTCAACACACTTGAAAGAAAACATTTTTCATAGAGCAAGCCCTCTTGACCCTTCCATTTGTGGGCAGACTCCCAAACACTCAATTTTATATATATCATGACCATGGTTACACAGCAGTGGAGAAAAGTGCAAACTCTGGGTTTACCAAATGCTGCCTTTTGTGAATTTGTGTAGCAGTTTTGAGACTTGCAGAAACAGTTGTCAATGAGCTGTCACAATCATAACCCAAACCCAGGATTAATTAGAGACCCCAGCATTAGAGGACCAAATGAGAGAAGGTAGGAGGAAGAAGCCAAAACTGGCTGGGAGGAGGGATGTAGCACTGATTGCTGCTGTATTGTCACTCAGCACAGGCTGGGGTATGATGTGGATGTATAAACAGTAACTGGGCTGTGATGAGGTTATGTATGCCATGCAGCACATCCTGTAACGTGGGAGTACACAAGTCTGAGTGTCTGCTATTGGTTACCAAATCCATTGGCTGTCATTAGGAGGTCAGGAGTCTTAGGGCTTTGTCAAAAAACCCTAATGGCTGCCCGGATGGCTTCCTGAATGACAGTTTCCCATTACTGACTTGGGACTTTTATGGAATCTGACATATTAGATCAGGGAACTAATTCACCACAAGGTGTACTTCTACTCACATTTATTATTTATAGTATTGCTGACATGCATTATTGAGTGTTTTGTGCCTAGAAGCTGTTTACATTTTCAAGATATACAGATTATAGGTTCATAGGTTGGTACTAGGCTATCAGCCCTAGGGCCTATACAAGCCTAGCCATAACAATTCCCTGGATATTTCTTCCCACAATATTTACTTCCCTGGACCCCTGTCTAGCAGGGTGACTGACGTGATCCCCAGGGTGAATTTCTTATCTCCCATCCAATCATCAAGGTTCCTTTTAAGACGGCCAAGGAGGCGCTCTGCTTGACATGTATGGGCAGTCTTTTCCAGAGTCTGAGGAGTCTCTGGGTCAGGAAACTATCCTTCCAACATGTTTTGTTCATTGTGATGACAAGGTTTTGATCCCTGGTGTGTGTGGCTCTGAGGGATTGGGATTTCTTTAAGTGGAGCATGTCCAATAGCTCTAGGTTTGACATGGCCTTGTATGTTAAGCAGAAATCGCTTCTGAGTAGATGATATGCCACAGAGTATAGCTGGAGTTTTTTTAGACTTTCAGCATAGGGCATCTGCTTTAGGCCTGTGATTCTTTTAGTGAGGAATTTTTGTGGCCTTTCCAGCTGTTGCAGATGTCTTGTGAGGTACGTACCAAATGGGGGTGTTGTACTATATAATGTGTCTAATGAGGGATGAGTACAGTGAGACAATGACCTCCTTTTTTCTGGATGAAAAGCGCTTAGTGATGAGGTGTGCCACATAAAAGGATTTCCTGACTGTTGTGGCGATGTGGTTATCAAAGGTGAGACCACTGTCCACCTGTGTCCCTAAGTCTCTCATCACACTTTCAGTGTTTAGTGTACTGCCACCTATGTGGTAATTCATGGGTACATGTTTTTTTTCCAAAGGGGATAACTATACATTTCTTGGCATTGAGCTTGAGACCATGGCTTTGGCACCAAGCATTTGTTTCTGTAAGGCCCTTTTGTAGAATATCCACATCATTTGGGGATTCAGTAATAGCTCTCTGTTTGCAGTCATCTGCAAACTTTGTTAACAAGAGTCCCTTAGTGTTGGGCTGTACTTCAGAGAAGTAGATGGCAAACAAAAGTGGTCCCAGGACTGAACCCTGAGATGCAAAAGAATATTATAAAGAAATCACTGTACTGAATGGAAATTACATATAAAAAAAATCACAGATGCAATTCCTGGATTGTATCTCTTGAAAACAGAATTTCATTTTTTTTTTGAAAACTAATGTCAGTATCCTTGGTAAAAGTCATGCCCTGTTGCAGTACATTGTAGTGGCAGTACCACCCTTTTAAGTGTAGAGCAGAGTCTAAACAAGATACTCATAATCAGAGATCTCTGTCTTAGTAGTGTTTCATTTAAAAGGTAGAAGCACATAAACAAAGCAGCCTGACGATGTCAGATATTGAATGGATGATAATAATGATATTCGCTCTTATGTTTTACATTTCACTCCTGATAGCTGAGCAGAAGTTGTATTTCCTGATGAAGCACATTCAGTGTACCAGTGTGTGAGATTTATTTGATATTTTTAATAAAAATACATTCTGGCATCTTTGAGACAAGTTTTGTTTGTGGTTTTTCTATTATTTGAACTCTCAAGCTCAGAATTCATCCATTTCATCCAAAAAACAAATCAAAAATTGATAAAAAAAACAGTACTACTCAAACATGCAAAACAAACATCAAAATAACCCACAAAAATTCTGGAGTGCTATCAAAAACGTTATGCACATCGAGGCCATACTTCCACCTCATCACCAAATACCCATAACTCAGAAGAAAATATCCCAGTTCAACTTCTTTTTCATAAACTCTATACTCTCACGTATAAAAACAAAAATAGTTCCTAACAAATCACTCATGCTGTAGCCAATGACAACCCTACCACACTCTCCCTCCAACCCATCCAATTATATAAAATAAAGAAATTATTAAACAAGCTAAAACCTACAACTCTTGTTGCCAACAAATTACCAAGTGAATACCTCAAACTAGCAGCCGACGTCATCTGTTACCCAGTATCAGTTCTGATTAATAGACCCATCTCAGAGCAGTACATACCTAAAATTTGGAAAATCTCCTATGTAATTTGGTTCCACAAAGGGGGCTCATCATTAGAACTATCCAGCCATAGACCGATATACATACTATTGCCTCTTTCAAAAATTTTAGAAAAATGCATCCACTCACTACTAATGGACCATCTGCTGACTAATAAGCTCCTTGCCAGCTCACAACATGGATTTCTTCCAGATCATAGTACCACCACTGCCTTGCTTAGCTTCACCAGTACAGTAAAACAACTAAAAAACAATGGCCAAATGGTCTCCTCGATATGTCTAGATATGTCAAAGGCTTTGACACAGTGTCACATGAGCAGTTCTTACAAGAGCTGTCATCTCTCCTCTCATGGTTCCAAAATCACTTTTCACATCACCAGCAAGCAGTCAAGTGGTAAGATGATCTTCTCTGCTCCCTGTAACAGTAGGTGTTCCACAAGACTCAATACTTGATCCACTACTTACTCTTCTCAGTCTTTATCAATAATCTCTACACTGCAACTAACCTTGCTACCATCATACAATATGCAGCTGATTCCATTGTCATCTGTGCTGCACCCTCCCTGCCACAGTTACAAGAAGTTACCCAAATATCCTTCATAGCTATCAAATCTTTCCTAAATAAATATCAGCTCATCCTAAAGCCCAACAAAACCAGACTAATGCTATTCCTCAACAACAGTCACAAAACAAACAACCTCAACCAGGACTTTAAAAATCACCTCATCCAGTCACACATTAACTGAACCAATCTTGGAAACTAAGTTACTAGGTGTCACTATTGATAATAGGCTCACATTAAATAGGGTTCTCTTCACAGGATTCATAGGTTCATAGGTAGGTACTAGGCTATTGGTCCTAGGGTCTATATAAGCCTAGCCAAAAGGTACCCTGGCTTTCACCACCCAAGAAAATTATTTTCCTGTGTCACTGTCGAGCAGAGTCACAGAAGTGATCCCCGGGATGAATTTCCTATCTCCCATACAGTCATCAAGATTTTTCTTGAAGAGTGCTAATGAGGAGCTTTGTTTGATATATATATGTAGTTTGTTCCAGAGTATGGGAAGTCTTTGGGACAGGAATCTATCCCTCCAGCATGTTCTTTTTATTGTGGTGACAAGGTTTAGGTCCCTAGAGCATGTAGCTCAGAGGGACTGAGATTTCTTTAAGTGGAGCATATCCAAAAGCTCTGGGTTTGACATAGCTTTGTGTGTTAGGCAGAGATCTCCTCTGAGTAGGCGATATGCGATGGAGTAAAGCTGCAGTTTTTTGAGATGGTCTGCGTAGGACATCTGTTTGAAGCTGGTAATCCTCTTTGTGAGGTATTTCTGCGGCCTTTCCAGTTGTTGTAGATGTCTTGTGAGGTACATACCAAAAGGGGCATTGTACTCTATAATGGGTCTAACAAGTGACGAGTAGAGGGGAACAATTACCTCTTTTTTCCTGGATGAGAAACCTTTTTTGATGAGGTGTGCCACGTAGAAGGATTTCCTGACTACTGTGGTGATGTGATTATCAAAGGAGAGACTACTGTCCACCTGTGTCCCAAGGTCTCTTATCACACTTTTGGTGTTAAGTAGACTACCGCCATTGTGGTAGTTCATGGGAACATAGTTTTTACCAAAGGGTATGACAATGCACTTTTTTGCATTGAGCTTGAGGCCATGGCTTTGACACCAGGCATCTGTCTCAGCAAGGTCCTTTTGTAAGATGTCCACATCTTTTGGCGTTTTGATTATGGCTCCTAGTTTGCAGTCATCTGTCAACTTAGTTAGCCAAAGACCTTCTGTTTAGCCTGTACTTCAGAGAAGTAGATACCACACAGGAGAGGACGCAGGACTGAACCCTGTGGTACTCCACTTGTCACTGGTCTGAAGTTGGATTTGGAGTCTGCTACTTTCACAGTGTGGGTTCTGTCAGTGAGCCAGTTGGCAGCCCATCTTGTGACATAGGGATTTACACCTACTTTAGTTTGTTTATCTATAATTCCAGAGTGGGGGATGGTGTCGAAAGCCTTGGCGAGATCTAGATAGGCTGTGTGAACCACCTTACCCTCATCTACGGCTTTGGTGACTGCTTCAAAGAAGTCTATCAGGTTTAGGAGACATGATCTGCCTTTTACAAACCCGAACTGGGTGGGGTCCTGAGTTTGGAGATTACCAATGTCATTGTTTATAAGTTCCATGATGATACATTCCATAGCCTTGTAGACCAGGCTCATCGGGCTAATGGGGCAGTAGTTTCCGGGGTCCGTGGTGGCTCCCCCTTTGTGGAGTGGGATAACTGTCGCTGTGCGCCATTCAGTGGGCACATAGCCTGAGGTGAGGCTATGATTGAACATGGTACTTAGGTGGAGGTGCCAGTTCGTTCTGTAGTTCATGTAGAACACAGCCTGGGATGTTGTCAGGTCCCATGGATGCTGTGTTCTTGGCTTTGGAGAGTGTGTTTTTTTACCTGTGCAGTCCTGATTCCAGGAACTTTGCATTCTTCCGGTATAGAGATGGGCCCTTTAGAGGATGAGGGGGGTAAAGTTAGCACTGAACCTATCTGCCAGGATGTTGGCAATATCAGTTGGTTCTGTATATTTAGTGCCATTGTGCTGTAACTTAGAGCAGATCTGAATGTTGCCATTGAGATTCTTGACATAGCTATAGAATGCTTTGTGGTTGTCTTTAGAGTCAGTGGCGATTTTGTTTTCGTAACTAGCTTTGGAGAAGTTTATTAGGGATCTCAGCTTCTTACTGAGGCTGACCAGGGAGTTTCTCCAATCATGGGCTTTTACTCTTTTTTGCAACAGTTTCTTTCTTTTGTTGTAGAGTTTGTTTATGGCCGGGGACCACCAGATTGGCTTCCTTTTTTTGGAGGATAGCATATTGGTTCTGTAAGGGATAGCACAATCCATGCACTTGTGTAAGTGCTTATAAAGTGCATTTGTGTAGGATTCAGCAGTCGTACCTCTATTGTCCGTCAGCATGGGTGTCGTGAAGTTTGCCACTTCTGTCTTAAGAAACGTGAAGTTTGCTTTGGAGAATTTTTTTACGGTGGTTTCCTTAATGGGGGGTGGGGGAGGGATGTGGATGTCTAGGGTGATTAGCTTGTGGTCGGATCTGATCAACGAGGAATTGACCTCTGGTGTGGAACACCAGTTGCCCATGTTGGTAATAACCAGGTCTAGGATATTGCTGCCCCTGGTGGGGGTGTGGATAAGTTGATCCAAGTCATTGGAATTTATGAATTCCAGAAAACGTTGAGCACAAGAGTTGACACATGAGTAGTTTTCCCAGTTAATGGTGAGATAGTTGAACTCACCCATTATTAGGGTGTTAGGTTGTACCCTAATATTTTCCAGTGTATCAAGAAATGAGGAGTGGGAATCCTAGAGCATGGTTGGGGATCTGTAGCATGCTGAAGGTTGGATTGCGGTCTTGCCCAGAGTTAGCTGCACTTGGATAATCTCGGATGCATTATGCTGAGCAACTAGCCTGGAGGTGTGGATATCCTTAATGAATATGGACACGCCTCCGCCTTTAGTGTTTCGGTCCAGGTTAGGTGGCCAAAAGGTGTGGTATGAATTATAGCCTGGTAATGCAGACTTAGGATTAAAGATTAAGACTTAACTGACCAACTCTTGCAGATAAGCTATTTGTCAGGACCCACCTACTATCCACCCTACTCTATGCCTCCCAAATACTCACAATCCTCAGGAAAACTGATCTAAGCAAACCTGATACATGCTACCACAAGATATCCAGATTTGCCACCAGCCTACCACACAGAACCTATCACTGCCTTGCTCTAAAACAACTCAAATGGCTAGAACTACCTAACCTCTTATCCTTAAACCAGCGTACCCTAACCCACTCTGTAGTATACCTACCTGACAAATGTCCAGCCATACACAACCTAGTACAAACTCACCTCAACAACAAGACCCTGAGATCCTCCAACAACCTTCTATTAAACTATTAAAAGTTACACAATCTAACAACAGCTTTGGAGACTCTCTTTACTCTAATCACATCTATAAAACATGGAACATGTTCCTCAGAATATACTAAACACAACCAACGCAGCACAGTTCAAAAACCTGCTAAAGCTCCATCTAAATGACAACGGGCTATGCTTTTGCTCATCATCAGGCTGTGCTTACCTGACATTTCTCCATTTCAGCCCACCCTCAAACTCTTCTCCCACTTACTTCTCTGATGTAAATATAACTTTCGACAAAATTATTGTTTTACTGTATGTTGTTTGATAAACATTGAATAGTATTCCATTGTTTACTATGCTTTCTTTATGATCTGTATAATTCTTCTGATCTGCGTAATTTTGTGCTGTTATACTGTATACTCTTATGTGGAGCTTTTCTCCCCGGGCCTCTGCTGAAAATGGGCAACTAGCCCAGTCAGACTTCCCTGGTAAACAAATGTTAAATGTTAAAATGTTAAAAAATGGAGTTGCCAATAAATCCATCACTTGAAAGGAAGAGCACTCATTCATATTATCAAGAGGGAGGCATTTGGAAGTGCTGACCTACAATGAGTTAATGCCAGAGACTGACACATTCAGGTCCTTATATTTTGTGGATACTTCACTGCCATACCCCATGCTCACATTTAGCATTCCAAAATTAGATCAAAGCACCAGGCACAGATGAAATCATGGCAGATATAATCAAGATGTTGGGGGAGTTAGGGAAGAAATGGCTTCACAGGGTATTCACAGTAGTATGGAGAGAAAGGCATATCCTAGATGAGTGGAGAATAAGCATTCCAGTGCCAGTGTGGAAGGAGACATTTACAAATGTGGGCACTATCAAGGCATCAAACTCCTGTTACATGTCATGGAAGTCCTGCAGGTGGTGCCTGATAAACAAATATGCAGAATAGTAGAAAATATCATGCAAGTTAAGCAGTTTGGATTCACATCAGGATGTAGCACAACCAAACTGATTTTTACAGTGAGATAAATGGTTGAGAAAAAAAAAAACAAGACACATGGAAACATCCCAATTGGTCATTCCTAGACTTAAAGAAAGCATATGCCAAGGTCCCTAGAAAATTGATTTGGACAGTCCTGCAATGGTTTGAAGTCACAGAAACATTGGTAGAAATTGTGTAAGCTATGTAGAAGGAACCAATGAAACAAGTATAAACAGTGTTCAGACTCACAGAGGGATTTCCAGTGGGAGTGGGTCTGCATCAGGGTTCATCTCTGAGTCCACTGCTGTTCATACTGATGATAGACTACATTAGAAAACAGGTCAGATGGGACAGATCAACAAAGCTACCGTATGCAGACACTGTGTCATTACAAGCAGACTCTGAGCAAGAACTTCAGCAAAGGATTGGGGAATGGAGTGCAAAACCGAAGGCACATGGGATGAAATTGAGTACAGATAAGACTTGCAATGGCCTCAAATGAGGGGAATCAGAAGAAGAAGAAGCTGAGAAATGAGAAAGAAAGGAAAACAGTGGAACTGGTTAACAGGTTCACATTCTTGGGAAGTCTAAAGGAGGAGGTCAAAGCTTAGAAACAGAGAGGCTGCAGCCAACTGGCACAGAATATGAAGGGGTAATGGATGAAAGAAGAATGTCAAAGAAGCTGAAAAGCAAGGTGTACAAAACAGTGGTGCAACCAATACTACTAAGGTACAGAAACCGGGGCAGTGAAGGCAGAGCAAGAGCTGCTGGAGATAAAGAGCCTGAGATGGGTGGTAGGATGCACTGGGACAAACGAAGAAATTAGCATTTCAGAGCAGAAATGCAAATAGCTGCAATTACAGAGAAAGTCAAAGAAAACAGATTGCTCTGGTTCTATCACATGTGCAGGAAGTCCGATGAAAATATGGTGAAAAAGATTTGGGACAGACAGGAAGAAAGCAACAGGAAATGATGGTATCCAGCAAAGAGATGGATGGGTTTTGTAAGAGAATACCTAAGACAATCTGGTATGACTGTCAAGGAAAATAGGAGAGTGACACTGAATTGAGAGAGATGGTGGCAGTTAACATGACACCTCAACCCCATGTACAAAATGGGAAAAAAGGAGGCTGGTGATGATAATGATGATTGCATTCCTTCTGGAAATCTGTATCAGCTGTTCTGCAAGGACATGGCACAGCTATAAATTAAAGTAAGAAAGTACTACAGCATCCCAGTCATATCGTTTGCTCAGGGTAGGCCACCTCATCAAAACAGAACACAAATGCCCCTGAGAAACTAAACAGAGTCAGCTAAAGTCAGGCATTACACACAATAAGACAGTACTACTGAATTATTATGAAAATAGCTTTTAGTTTAATAAAGCAAACTCAACTATATACTTCAACACGTCTGTTATCATCCTTTATGAGATACTTATGCATATAAATCTGAATGCTGATTGCTTTTAATCAGTTGCTCATTTGAAATGACCTTTGGACAACAAGTCACACAGCTACAGTGATTTATAAGGTCCATAAAATGTTAGCATTTGTTAAATTATGGCATTTCTGAATTCTATTCTCTATTACTTTTTTCTAGCCTGGTGTCTCCTGGCCATCATGCTACCACCACTGACCATTTATTCCCTTACACCTGGGCAAGAGCAGTCCATTTTTCTGTTTGCCCCTAAACCCACCCTTAGTGCTTGGTGCAGGCATTTTCATCACTGTGGGGATATCCTGTGCCCTTCCAAGATGTATGTATGCTTCCATACACACTCCTCATTAGGGCTGTCTTCGTTGTCTTTGGACCACCAAGCCCATGTCTGGTCCTAATGCAACAGTTTGAGTGCAAGTATCCACTTGCATTGACGCTAATAAGCTGTCTGTAACCACTAATTTCATCCCTCTAGGACAGCCAAAGAGCATAAGCCGCTCACCACCCCCCAACTCTTGCAGCTGCCACTAAGGCTTAGGTTGTCTGGGTTGTAGTCAGGACGTTATCCCACTACACCACAGATGCAAACCACACAGTATTTCTAAATGCATTTTTCATCATTTTCAGCAAGATAAATAATAAATAATTAAAGTCATAAGTAGTATATAGCCAATAATAAAAGAGAAATATTACAACTCGGACAAACACTCTCACAGTAATTTTGAACTTCAAAAGATGTATGTCTACATTTTTGTGTTTTGTTGCTTCGGAAAATAAGTGCGCCTTTTGATCAAAAGTTTATTTCCGGGGAAGATTATAACATAACTGGGCAAGTGTAGAGCTGTGTTCAGTGAGAATTTGCTATGACACATGTCAGCAGTGACACGGGCACTCTTTTCTTTACTTTTTTATAGTTATCAGAAATGTATTTCATTTATTAAACTTCTTTGTTAACACTACAGATCATATTAAGACGGTTCAAGCGTAAGAATGTTATCAACCATGAAAAATGAAATTCCAGACAATGAGAGTATAATATACAGTCCCATCAGATTAAACACATCTGCTCTCCAGCTCTAAAGAATGAACTGAAGAACACAAAACAGAATGGTAGTTTTGCTATTCAGTCATGGCTAACTGAGAATGTCTCTAACTCTTAAGCTTCATAGGTAGAACGGAAAATGTGAAATGAATCACCTGACAGATTTTTCCATATGTAAATATACATGCTGTATAAGTTGCTACTGCTGTTCTGATCCATTTATAACAAATATGAGCCATACGAAAATATAAAGGTGCCATCACAAAAAGTTGAGGAACAGCCTCTGATACCTGAGGCGGAAGAATGTGAAACATCCATCTTATCTTATCAATGATAATCTACCAAAAATGTTGTACCTTTTGATAGACCCAGATGCCATGCTGCTGGTGGAAAGTTCATTGGAAATAACTGTTGGTGCAGCTTCTGTGTGCGCACCAGAACTAATTTCTTCTTTAGGGAGCTTTGTCCCTTCCTTGCATTTGTGAAGCTGTGGAACTAGTATATGCAGCTTAGGGGGTATGGGGGGATTGTCCTTGGCACAGGGAGTGCAGGACACCTTGCCCCCTGCTGGAAACTCATCAGGTTGATTTACTGACCAGTTGTGCTTGGTGAATTGGGTCCTAATCCAACTGTCACTCAATAAGCCCACCTCATGTGCACATAGACCATAGCATTGTTTTCATAATGCCAACACCTATCAAGTGTTCCCTAGCGTCTAGCCTCTTAGTTTATTCATAACTGTTGATGCCTTCAAAGAGTACAGAAGACTGAGTTAAGTAAACTTGTTAATGTGGAGAATTTATTCAGTGAGGCATGCAAAATCTTATACCAATTTTGCTCACTCATTTCTAGAGCAATAGTGGCAAATATTGTAATAATTTCCTATCAGTGCAGTGTCCAGCTGCTTCAGTCTTACTGCAGGACTGAGTTTTGTGTAATAAATCTAATCCCTATAATGTGGTCTTTACACTCACTCTAATGTGAGTCATATCCTGCTGAATTGCTGTCCTGAGCTGCATGTGGTTCCACCCATGGCAAGGGGTTTAAAAATGTACACATTTTTAATCATATTATTCTCAAAATCTCAACCACCTGAGATGTAAAATGTATCTAGACTCATCCAACTATTCAAAAAAAAAAAAAAAGGTTTAGCATCAGTTTACTTTACTGTGCAGGACTAGCCCATATTCTAATCCTGACAACTTCCCTCATGCCCTTAAGCAGTCCTCCCCCCACCATCTGTCCAGCTCAGCCCTCAGTCCCAAACTTTGAATATAGTAATCATGCTTTGTCTTCATTCTTGTAAGAGCCATTTCAATGAGGAACCAAATGGGTTTAATCTTATCATGAAGTTATTAACACCCTCTTTCTTGTAGTTGGAAATACTCAGGAGGTCAAGCCTTAATTGCTGGAACAGAGAGCTTCTTCCTAGTAATATGTGGAGCTTCTTCCTAGTAATATGTGGAGCTTCTTCCTAGTAATATGTGGAGCTTCTTCCTAGTAATATGTGGAGCTTCTTCCTACTAGTATGTAGGTATTTTTCTTCCCACATAAATTGTATAAGCAAATATTGAATTCGATGTGGTTGATTAATTTAGAAAACATAATGTGGAAGGTGTCTCACCACAAAAAAAGCTTTGGGCAAAATAATACGTTAATGAGTTATACCTTACTTAAGAATGAGAGAAACATTTTTTAAACTCTTGATTTTGTTAAGCTCCTCTGTTATGATTTAAGATATAGATCATTAACCATTGCCATGTTCAAAGCTAATCTGAGTCCTAAATATATGTATTCAGTAGTAATAGTGAAAGGGGCATATTTGGCATCCAATAAAAGCCTATATATTGCCTTGCAAAAGATTTCATTTTTTGCTCATTCATATGTAGACCTGGAAACAATGCAAACTGACACAATGTATACACTAAGTATTCCTCACAGCTAAGAGGGCCTGCAAAGCAATATTATAAAAATCTACAAACTATGTGGTTAGTAAATTATAAAAGCTGGGGTTTTGACTAGCAAGTGAATGAAACTTGCTTGTCAAAAAACATCAAATGAGAATGCGACTTTGGGTATCCCTGCCAGGTTTTGTTTATAATTTTAAAGTTGTTGACCCATGCCTGTGCAGTTGGATTCATATACAATATTTTGATTTTCCTAATGAAACCACCTGGGAAGCCCACCCTAAAATAACACTCCACAAAAGTTCTCCTGGTCTATCTTTTCAACTACCTTTTGGAAGTCCACTAAAATATCCACTGCCAGATGGTGCCCTAATTATACACATTGTTTTATTATTTAATATCAATCTTACCAAGTTTGGTTCACCAAGCTGATGTTTAATAAACCCCTGATTTTTTTTTTTTTTAGAATTAGGAGTGACTTCTATGTGGAGTCTACATGTCCTCCCCGCGGTCGAGTGGCCTCCGAAAGACATGCGTGAATGGATGTGCCTTCGCTGAAGGTTGGGCATCGGGCTGGCAACTCAGCACCATAAAAATCGACTGCCAATCATTAGCTGACTGGAGTTCCGCTGTGGTGACCCCTAACGGGGAAAAGCCGAAAAGACAAACAAACAGAATTAGCATGATTAGAATCTTATGAACTCTATTAGCTAAAATTTGGGAAACAATATGCCTAAATGGAGAAGTGATATGGGCTATAATTAGCTTCCTTAGAATGGTCCTTACTTGTTTTGGGGAAAATTAACACTTTAGCCTTATTAGACTAGCCTGAAAAACTGCCATGAGCTTCCACTGCCTGATACATTTACTACAAAAGTGTGACCATTTCTGCCTTAAACACCTTACAAAAACACCTGCTGTAAGACCTGTTGCAATGCTACCTGTATAAACAGCTACTTCAACAAGCAGGATAGGGCTCTACAACAGGGTCACTTAAGTGGTGGAAATTTTAGAGAGGACCACTGATGCCACAAAATGATCTTTGCCTTTACATGACAATTGTACATTACCAGTGAATGACCCACAACATTCTGATGTCAGAATTCTATTTATATGATGTCAGTTCACAACTGTATCTTTGGCATCTTTGAATGCACTGACATTAGCTTTCTCATCCTCTCAGTCAATCTTCTAGGTAACAGTTTTTGAGAAGTTAACTCCTTCACCCAGAAAGAAAATGATCTCCTCTCCCCCATTTATCATAAACCTATTGATACAACTGTGGTTTATATATTTTTATTATTTTACAGCAAAGTACAATCTCCACATGCCTCCTCTTTATATTCTATCTCTAACCATTGAACATGTGACTCCAGAAAGGAAGCCCTACTATTTATTTATTTATTTATTTATTTATTTATTTATTTATCTATGTATTTATTTATTAGCACTTGTTTAATGGAAAAGTCTGACTGGGCACAAGGTCCCCTTTCAGCAGAGGCTTGAAGAGAAAAGCTCCAGAAAAAGCATATACATTAAGTTTACAAAATGATTCTGTAAATGTCATTTCAAATCCTGTAACAAAAAATAATAGTTATTGGTTAGAGGGCAAAAAGGATATGAGATGAGCAGGTTGTCTTAACTATTAAACCCAAACAGAAAACAAATAAGATATGTTGAACATTAACATCAGCTAAGCAGAGCTACTGCAGTACAGAAGTACCTTATTTTCATTGTACGTTACAGACATGACCTAAGGATTTAAATATTCATCAGTAAGACAGAAGAGAATAAGAAATGCATGAACAATCAGCAGTAAATAAGTAGATCGACTACAGTACAGGGTACACTATTTATACTGGCTGCTAGGTTCCAGCTTGTATACAGCATTCATCAATGTGTGATTTAACTGTTATACGTGGAGTAAAAGAGATGCTAGAAGTAATTTATAATGCAGACAAGGCAGGTGGTGACACTGAATTATAATATACAAGAGTAGATTGTAAAGTAAAATACAATGGCAAATGCAGCGATACTGAGTTAAATGTTAAATGTAGGTCAGGTGAAGTGTGTTAGTGTGATGTTTTAACAGAGATGAAGAGTGAAATGTACAGCAAGGCCTCTTACAGAGGGTTCATAGGTAAAAAACACAGGGAAGAACAGAAGAAAAAGAAAGGCCAAAGAGCAAAAAATGAACTAAGTTAAGTCGATCTTCTTTTTTTACAGATTAGTACTGTACATTTTGATTTTCACTTTAGACATTTACCAGTTAGTTATAATGTCAGGGTTTCATGATATAATGTTTACAGGGTCAAGTGGACCCATTCCTTTAGCACTAGTATCCCGTCTTTATCTTTTAATATCAGGATAAAGCCCCACACCAACAGAGTCTGAGCCAAGTGGACCTATAGTAATATATATACTCACAGGCCTGTAATTGGGTAAAACAGATGGCAAAATGATCAGTGACCATGAACATTATATTTATAGAAATTAACCAGAAATCAATTCTATTGACCGTACCAATAGCTAGGTAAATAATTATAAAGTATTTTGAGGAAAGATTAAACAGTCTCCAGAAATCTAATTACTCTAGATACTTTATGTGTCTCATTAATTCAGAAACCTTTGAAATTCTATTCCTTTGAGGTGGCGAGTGCTTCACTCACAGATCAAATGCAGCATTAAAATTCTCCACCACCATAATCATGGTATTAAGGTTCTGCAACTTGTGTACAGTCTTAAGGAACTCCCTAAGGATGGAAACATCAGCACTATTCAGTCCATAATAGCTTCCTAAAGTTAAACTAGCAAATACTGGTATTTGACTTTACCACAGTCTACCTCCTTGTGTAATAGGGCTTCACCGCATTGACCTATAGGATCATAGGTTCATAGGTTGGTACTAGGCTATCGGCCCTAGAGCCTATACAAGCCTAGCCATAACAATTCCCTGGCTATTTCTTCCCACACTATTTACTTCTCTGGATCCCTGTCTAGCAGGGCAACTGATGTGATCCCTGGGGTGCATTTCCTTTCTCCCATCCAATCATCAAGGTTCATTTTGAAGAGGGCCAAGGAGATGCTCTGCTTGACATGTATGGGCAGTCTATTCCAGAGTCTGGGAAGTCTCTGGGTCAGGAACCTATCCCTCCAGCATGTTTTATTTACTGTGATGACAAGGTTTAGATCCCTGGAGCGTGTGGCTCTGAGGGATTGGGATTTCTTTAAGTGTAGCATGTCCAACAGCTTTGGGTTTGACATGGCCTTGTATGTTAAGCAGAGATCGCCTCGGAGTAGATGATATGCGACAGAGTATAGCTGGAGTTTTTTAAGGCAGTCAGCATAGGGCATCTGCTTTAGGCCCATGATTTTTTTAATGAGGTATTTCTGTGGCCTTTCCAGTTGTTGCAGATGTCTTGAGAGGTACATACCAAATGGGGTGTTGTATTCTATAATGGGTCTAATGAGGGATGAGTACAGTGGGACAATGACCTCCTTTTTTCTGCCTGAAAAGCCCTTAGTGATGAGGTGTGCCACATATAAGGATTTCCTGACTGTTGTGGTGATGTGGTTATTGAAGGTGAGACCACTGTCCACCTGTGTCCCTAAGTCTCTTATCACACTTAAGGTGTTTAGTGTACTGCCACCTATGTGGTAATTCACGGGTACATGTTTTTTCCCAAAGGGTATAACTATACATTTTTTTCATGTAAAACATAAAATGTTAACATCAGGTTAAAAGCACAAAAGCACTATTTTCAGTTTTTCTCAATTACAAGTTGATTGCTTAGCAAAGGTGATTTGTTAATTGAAATAATGTGCTCTACAAAAGGTGTTAGCTTTGGAAGCAACCCACATCTGATGAAGTAGGAGAAACGAAAACGTACTGTGTTTTTGGAGGCGTTTATGTGAACTGTTTGTGGCTTGTGGATTAAACTTCTGTTTCCTGTGGCAGCTCTGGTTCTATGCTTTATTGTTTTACCTTCTGGGTCATCATACTGTCTAATTTCAAGGTTGTTTATCGTGTTGGTGACTGGGTTACCTTATTCATTTATAGTTTTTGTTGCTAGCCTTATGGAAGGTGAAACGAGCATGGAAGGTGACGACAGGACCAACAAGGAAGAGGTTGGTCAAACCAGGAAATTGATTGGGCAGTTGTCCCAGTTGATAGATCTTTTGACTCCATTGAGCCAATCAATGGTTGACTGTGTTAACAGGGCGTTTGAGGGGAGGAACCAGGAAGTAAACGGCCGGCACAAACGGCACGAAGACAGGCGCAATGGTGGTGCATCTAATTCTTGCAGTCCTGCTTCAAATAGCACTCATTTTTACAACACACCAAGGATTTTGGCAGGAAGAGGGGAAACTAATAGTGGAAGAAGTAAACAAGTGGATGCATCAAAATCGGCCAGTTCGACAGCTGGCAATGGACAAAGTGAATCTGCAATGGACTTCCATAACTGGCTGAAGGTTAGTTTTTTGGCAGATTTTAAAAACGAAACAGCCAGATCTGAACCAGTTTCTGAAAGCTATAAGAGTGAAACTGGTCAGGTTTGAAAAACTGCTCTACAAATATAAATCATTGGACATTGAAAATGCTTATTTAACTGAATGCATTTCTGAAAATATAGTCCCCAAGGGACTAAGAATTTTTAAATTTCGCAATAATGTTGTGTTTGGTAGCAATATGTATAAAGAACTTGTAGAAATTTAAAACAGATGTGGGCTTGATGTATTAAGATGTATGGTAGTAGAAAACAACAGAGTGAAAGATGAATTGTTAAAGGAAGTAGAAATGTTAAATGAATGTATAAAAGATGATTTGATTCACACCATTCCTCAGGAAAGAGTGAAGTATGATAACATTCGGAGGGACATAGAGGGACAGTGCAGTGAATTAATTAAACGTAAAGTTAAAAAACTTTAAATGAGTATAAGAATGATAGTGCATACCCTAAACCGAAGGTAGGAGGGAGGCATTGGGAATGGAGGAACAGTGAGGTAGGAAGAGGAAATGAAAATGTGAGGGTCAGTGAACGTGGGATAGATTTGGGTGATTTTAGAGAGGATGTTTGTGAGGAACAACCTTTAACGATATCTGAAAGGTTAAAGAATAGGGATGGATACCAAAATGAAAGACGGGACTCGAATATTCGAGGGGAAGCAAGAAGGGGGAGGATGAGGTACTGAATATGGTTAATATCAACCACCTCGACTTAGAAATTTCAGACATTGTTCAAGATGAAATTAACCCTTTTAAATTTATTAAGTGTGATTTTAGTATTTATAATTTTAGTCATATAATTTTAACAAATGAACATTTTAGTTTACTAAGTAAGGGTATCAAATTTATTGCTTGGAATAAAGGAGATCTTGCTAGAACATTAATGGATGTAAAGGAATTTACTAGAAAAATTAATTTTCAAACCATTTTTAGTCAGAATATTAAATATGAACCAACAAGAATGACTAGGAGAAGTGTATTTAATCCCCCCTACATCCCCAGATAAAAAACTTGGAAAACATAATAGAAAGAGGGTATAGGGATACTTTTAATAAGGTAAAATACAAAAATAACCTGAACCCACTTGAAAGTAAGACCTTAAAAGAAATTAGGGGTGACAAAAATCTAAAAATTATGAAACCAGACAAGGGTGGCGGAATGGTTCTTATGGACAATATGAATTATGAGGGGAAAATGAATGAAATTTTGAGGGATCCTGACAGATATTCCAACGTGTCTATAAATGAAATAAATATAGCGTACAGATGTATAGATATGGTACTAGAGGAATTATTGGTAGATGGTTTAATAGACAGTAAGACATATGGTTACTTAAAAGTGGAGAAGCCAAGAATACCCACCATGTTCGGGATTCCGAAAATACATAAGGATGAAATGAATCCACCCTTGCACCAATAGTTTCGGCTGAAGGATCTAAAACCTTACCACTTGCTAAGTTTGTAGATGGGAAATTGAAGGCAATATGGGTAAAAAGGTGTAATATATTAAAAGACTCTTGGGATTTTTTAAGAGGTTTAAAATGGGATTTATGGAAAGAGCATCTAAGATTTTTGAATATAGATGTAGTAGACTTGTTTTCAAGCATACCCCACGAACAAGGATTAAAATTACTGGAATAAATATTGTTTGAAGACAACACTTTAAGCCATAATGAATGTACAGTAATTATGCAGTTGACTGATCTGGTTCTAAAGTACAACTTCATTTAACACTTTCACCAGATAAAGGGAGCAGCAATGGGGCAGCCTGTGCCCCTACATATGCGAATTTGGTATTGGCTAAATGGGAAGGGAAATTTGTTTTACAATCACAATATAAGAGGTGTTGGATACAATATAAGAGATTTTTGGATGACATTTGTATTCTTTGGGTGGCACCGAGTGAACAGGTACCAGTATTTATAGATTTTTTAAATACAAGTACAGATTTTTTAGAATTCACTTATTCCTTGAGTGAAGATACCCTAGAATTCTTGGACATAGAAATATATAAAAAGACAATACATTTTAGTCCAAGGTCTATAGGAAAAAGACCTATTCAAACTCTTACCTACACTATATGAGTGATCATCCTATTATAAAAGAAATATAGTAAAAGGCCAGTATATTAGGTCATGTAGGATGACTTCAAATTATGATGATTTTATGGAAGAAATGAACGTTCTTAGAAAAATGTTTAAAAATAGAAGTTACCCCTGACTGGTTAATAGACAAGACAGAGATAGAGGTGATGGAGGGTAGGAAGAGTAAATTTAAACCTATATTGGGTATAGATGCTACTGAAAAGGAAGTAAATACAAGAAATGTGGATGAGAATGTCAGTAATGCATTGGTATTAGAGTACAATGCCACTTCAAGGATAGTGAGAGAAATAGTTGAAAATGAATGGAATAGATTCCTAGCTTTCACTGATTTGGACAACATCTCGAAAAGTAATTTAAAGGTAGTATATAAAAATTCCAATAATGTCAAAAAACTATTGGAAGGTAATACAGATACCCGATATCCTAATAGGAGAATAAAGAAAGGAACATTTAAATGTGGTCATTGTTCACAGTGCACCTATGTTATAAACAAAGAAGAAGTTTTTATAGAAAGTAGAAACATAAAGCTAGAAAGTAGGGACTTTAATAATTGTGATTCTAAAGGTGTGGTATACCTGGCATTGTGTAAGACATGCCAAGGTTTTTATGTTGGAAAAACAGAAAGGAAAGTAAAAAGGAGAATATACGAGCATATATATGACATACAGGTAAAAAAGGAAACAAATGCACTGATATAAGCACACTAAGGAATGCCCGGAGGCACAATTTACATATTATGTTATTGAGAGAGTAGACAAAGATAAAAGGGGAGGGCTGTGGGAAGAAAGAATAGAATATAGGGAGCTGTACTGGCAACTAATACTAGAGGCAAACAAAGCCCCTGGTCTTACCGAAAATATTTCCATAGCCCCCTTTTGAAAATAAGATCAGCCAAATTGTAATATGTGTCTAATAGGAATTTCAGGAAAGTTGCTCAAACCTTATAAAGTGTCCTAAATGCTTTATAAACTCTCTACATACTTTCTACTAAATATCTTTTTTTGTTAAGTAATTTTTATTACAATGTTCCTACGAATGCAATTTTAATAACACGGTTTTTAATAAGTTTTTTTAATTAAAAAGTAATATGTTAATTATGTATTTTTAACATATGTATGTATTTATAGAGCAAACATATATTAAAATAGGCATTTTTAGAACACACTCTATGTAAGTTATGTTTTAAGGAAAAGGGAATGGTTTGTTATTTTGTTGTTTCTTGCAAAATCTTTGTATGGCCACTAGATGGTGCTAAATGGATGCGTTTTTGCAAAAGTATTTCTTTCATCAAAGGAAAGTTTCATTTCATTTTTTACTTATTTAGTATTTTTTAATTCACTCGTGCATTTTACCAAAATTGAACACAGTTTTAAAAGTGAATGGTTATTTATAATAAGATTATGTGATTTAATAATGTATTGGCACACATCTTTAAATTTTTATCATGTAAAACATAAAATGTTAACATCAGGTTAAAGGCACAAAAGCACTTTTTTCACTTTTTCTCAATTACAAGTTGATTGCCTAGCAAAGGTGATTTGTTAATTGAAATATTGTGCTCTATAAAAGGTGTTAGCTTTGGAAGCAGCCCACATCTGATGAAGTAGGAGAAACGAAAACGTACTGTGTATTTGGAGGCGTTTATGTGAACTGTTTGTGGGTTGTGGATTAAACTTCTGTTTCCTGTGGCAGCTTCGGTTCTATGCTTTATTGTTTTACCTTCTGGGCCATCATACTGTCTAATTTCAGGGTTGTTTATCGTGTTGGTGACTGGGTTACCTTATTCATTTATAGTTTTTGTTGCTAGCCTTATGGAAGGTAAAACGAGCATGGAAGGTGACGACAGGACCAACAAGGAAGAGGTTGGTCAAACCAGGAAATTGATTGTGCAATTGTCCCAATTGATATATCTTTTGACTCCATTGAGCCAATCAATGGTTGACTGTGTTAACAGGGCATTCGAGGGGAGGAACGAGAAGTAAATGGCTGGCAAAAATGG